>NW_003852466.1:8539104-8543694 GCF_000181295.1 Otolemur garnettii
GTGGATGCAGAGAGAAGGGAATGCTTCTACACTGCTGGTGGGAATGCAAGCTAATAAGGCCTTTTTGGAAAGAAGTTTGGAGAACAGTCAAGGAACTAAAAGTAGACTTACCATTTGATCCTGCAATTCTTCTACTAAGTATATACCCAGATGATCAAAAATCATTTTACAACAAAGACATTTGCACTAAAATGTTTATTGCAGCCCAATTCATAATAGCCAAGACATGGAAACAGCCCAAGTGCCCATCAACCCATGAATGGATTAACAAATGGTGGTGTATGTACACCATGGAATACTATGCAGCCATAAAAAATACGGAGACTTCACATCTTTTATGTTTACTGATGGAGCTGGAACATATTCTTCTTAGTAAAGCATCCCAAGAATGGGGGAAAAGTATCCAATGTACTCAATACTACTATGAAATCAATATATAATCACCTAGACACTCTTATGAATGGCAAAACATAAGTATAGTCCAGAAAGTAGAAGGGAGGAGTAGAGAGAGGGGATGGGAGGGGGGATAAGAGAAGAGGGAGGGTATTTGGTGGGATTTCACCTAATGTGCATGGTGCAATGGTAAATTTCAAAACTATTAAGAAATGAGTATAATTGTTCTGGATGTGTTACTTAATTCAATGTAAGCATTTCACATTGTATATTGAAGCAGTACCCTGCACCCCATAAATGCATCAATGTACAAAGTTATGATTTAATAAAAAATAATTTAAAAAATTATTAAGGTTGGAGCGCTGCTGCATGCTTTGCTTTCTGACAACCTCAATCAACAGTTGTATTCACTTATTTAATGTCTTGCCCACGACATGAGAAACTCCACAAGAGTTATATAGTGATTAAAACAGCATGGTACTGGCACAAAAATAGAGCTGTTGATTTATGGAACAGAATAGAGAGCCAAGAGTTGAACCTCACTAATTATTGCCTTATCCCGATCTCTCTGTCTTTGTTAACACCCTGTCCCAGCTCACATCACAATTTCTGGAATAGAAGATGTGCTCAGTGAGCGTTTGAAGGAGCCGGGACACTCAGCATGCCACAGTAGCTGTCTGCTAGCAAGTGTTTCCCGCGGGTCCAGGCGGTGAGTAAGCATAGGGAGATGCAGGCGCGTGGGTCCACCCCCTGAGAGGCCTTGATTATTCTGTTATTTTACAGATTCACCTTGTGTCCATGGCATGCAGGGATTGGCCCTTCCATTCTCCCAGTGCAGGCGTGGGGAGAGGGTTTCTGCAGTGCTCAGAGGTAGGAGATCCCGGGGCTGAGTGGGAGAGTCCTCTCTTTGGATGGGGTGTTAGCCATTGCATCTGAACCACGGAGGGACCAGCTTTTGAGCAAAGACAGACAGAAGCAGGTGAGCAGCGTAGGTAAGAGCTGCTGGGGTGGGGTTGGGGACGGCCCAGGAAACCATGAGGACTCAGTAGGACTTAGACAACAAAGTGACCCAAGGTCCAGGCAGGGTGGGGCGTGAATACCCCTGAGACCCAGGGTCTCTTAGGTGGCAGTGGGCACAACTCTCTCACTATCAGCCAAGGAACGTTGGTGTTGTAAGGAGATGCTGCCACATCCGCCTTCCTGGTGCTGGCCAAGGTCACCTGCCCAAGTCCCGCATCACACCGGCCTCTCTGCAATAGCTTCATGGTGGACTTCTCTTTCCCTCTGCACCCGGGAGAGTCTGTCCTCAACGCAGCGTCAGGAGACAGAACGTCCTTCAAGGAGCTGTCCCTCAAGGCACCTAGCACCCCCTGCCCTCTCCCACCCTCCCCACCCTTGTCCCTATGCCTTTGTCTTGTCCTTGAGCACCAGGACTTGGTGCCCGGACAGTGTCTGACAGACAGCAGACCTTAGTCCCTGCTAGACAGTGGATAAAGGAGAGAGGAATCCTGGAATCCCAGAATCCTGTTGCCTCATAGAAAAAGTAAGGTGGCCTGAGTTGTTCGGGGTTCCAGGAGAGGAAATAAAGGGTAGAGGTCAGCACCTAGTCTTAGAAAAGAAAGGGCTTTCTCTTTTATCTTCATAAAGTGGTAGAACCTTTTGCCAAAGTATTAGCAAATGAGATAATTATATTAATCAGTTTGATTTAAGCATTACATGTTGTATACCAAATCATCACATTGTACCTCATACATGTATACAGTTATGATTTAATAAAAATATAAAAATAAAAAAAAGAATTCTAAGTAATTTAATGTTTGGTTTGAGGCAAGCTTTAACCTCACAATTCACTTAGTGGCTAACAAAATATCACACTTGAATGCAGGTGTGTTTGATAATGGATCTTCCTTGCGCTGAGAACAGGGTCTTACAACTGTAATCCCAGCATTCTGGGATGTGAAAGCAGGAGGATTCCTTGAGCTCAGGAATTGAGATCAGCTTGAGCAAGAGCAAGACCCATTTGTACTAAAAATTAGAAAAATTAGTTTTGTCTTGTAGTCCCAGCTACTTGAGAGTCTAAGGCAGGAGGTTCACTTTAGCCCAAGAATTTGAGGTTGCTGAGAGTGAGCTATGATGACACCACTACGCTCTAGCCTGAGGGAAAGAGGGACACTGTCTCAAAACCAAACAAAACACAAAGAAAAACCCTTCTCTTTTACTCTTTTCTCTAGAAGGTTGCCCACATAATATTTCCTTTCACTTTTCTTTCAAAATAGAAGTTTTCCCCAAAAAAAATAAAAAACTCTATTAATGAAAACTAACATGAAAAATATTAACTTTAGAGTTGTTCCACTACCTGCGTCTAATTAACTCATCTTGTTTCCTTTCCTATAGTTATGCTGGATTTTTTTCCTTTTAAAAAATATTACATTTAGTTTTCCTTGAATAATGTCACAGATTTTAATTCATTAGTGACATTTTGAAGAAAAACATTGAACTTGGGTTATTCATTTTGAGTCTTGTTGCAAGAGATTGATGCTTTAAACTTCCCAGAATTGAAAAACAGTGAAGACAATTACTAAAAAAAATCTTGCACCTACGTAGAACCTCCATAGTTGACTTCCTCCCTACACTGACTACCTACTTGAGTTGCTCTAACTTTCCTAGACTGGACACACACCACATGTATGTAGGCCCAGTTTCTTCTGTTGACCACCTTTGTACATTGGCCAGTTTGTTACAGTCCCTTGGATGGCCAACTTACAGAGGTTCTACTGTGTATTATGTTTAGGGCAATAGTAATAATATACATCATAATTTGTTTTTCTAAGAGTGACTGAATCTAAAGATAAACACAAGTTCCCTTTAATTTTTTATCATCTTCCTTCTTAATTCTAAACTTCTTTATTTGTGTGCTCTTTCACCTAAAGTGGATTTATCTTGTAAAGGTAAGCCTTTTGTCATTCAAGTGTGATGTGTGTTTTGTGGAATGTTTAAACCAGGCCAAGTGGAAGCTGACAGAATGCAAAATAGGAAAAAGATTATGCTCCTAGTTCTTTTTATGTTATTTGTTTTGACGCGATTTTAAATTGCAGAGGCATGACAGCGTGGAAAGCCACCAAGCAGAATGCCTGTTTTCTTCTGACAGTAAGAGGGTATATGACCTCAATTAAATCATTTAATCCCCAAGCCTCTGGGTTTTCTTTTTTTCTCAATCCATAAAATGAAGACAGTACCAATAGCTGCCCTGGCACTACTGAATGCAAATCCCTGTTCATCCCTGAAGGTTTTCTTCAAGCCCAGTCTCACCTCTGCTCACCATCTGTGCTTGTTAAGCTCAAGGTTAGTCCTTCCTGAAAAAGAAAAAAATTAAATTTTACCTCCTGGAAGGGCATGATGAAGACAAACCTTTTCCAGAAATATTAACATATACATCAATCAAGGATCAATCTCCAATTTTGAGTAAACTAAAATATCATCATATGAGTAACATAAAAATACAGAAAAAAATTGGGTACAATGAAGAGAGGAAAACTTATAAGCGAATCTTCATAATGTTCTTGACAATCAAGAACCTGTAAATTCTCTTATAGAACGGGGAAAGCAGGAAGGTATTAAATGTGCTTGCCCTAAAAAGGATGGGTAGATAGTGCTGTCTCCAAAGAAATGAAGTATAAAGAAAGAAAAAGGAAAAGCACTAGTGATGTGCATTCCCTGGGAAACCAGCAATATTAGTTCTGGATTCACAGGGCAGAGAGCACTGGAGTTCATTTTGACTCAGCCCTTGGAACAGTGTTTTTCAGCCTTTTTTATCTCAATGGCACACTTGAACATATAGTTGTTTTTTTTTTTTTTTTTTTTTAAGAACCATGTTTTAATTTTTATTTATTTTTTTGAGAGAGAGTCTCACTCTGTCATCCTGGGTAGAGTGCCATGGTGTTGAGGAGCTCTTATATACAATTAAAAGGCAGGAGAACAAGTCACACTGACAGCAAGCAGGTGGAGGGTGACTGGGGAGCTTTGATTCCCATTTGAAGAGTTTCTTCCTCCCCTTCAACATGAAAATGCAGCAAACTTGAGAGACAATTCATTTGTGAGTTCCTTCAAGTGCAACTCATGATCACTATCATCCACAGGGAAACTGCACTGTGAGTGTAAAGTAAAGCTGTACTATCTGATTGTTGTGAAGTACTGTGC
>NW_003852466.1:8544373-8555326 GCF_000181295.1 Otolemur garnettii
AAAAAAAAAAAAAAGAAAGAAAGTACTTGGCCCCTCCCCCATTGCAACCGGGAGAGCACTCTGAATTGAGAGGCACTGAGAGACTGCTCTCCAGGGTAGGCATATGTTTCTGGCCTCCATGGAGAGCTGGGCCACCATAATTCAAGGGCTTTCTGTCCACTGGTATTTTGCATGATGGTGTGCTGGTGACTTAGGTGGGCCAGACCAGAAAGTAGTGGAAGGAAATTTCCTTTCCACATTTTTTGAAAATTACTTAGGTGTTTGGATGAGGAAAAGGTACCTTTGCCTTACTCTGTTGTTTTCTTAGCCCCCTTTCCTTCTGAAAAAAAATTTTTTTTTAACTGATTCCATGTTGTAGTAGGAAATGCATTCTCCATTGTCGCCCTTTGCTCTCCCAGGAAGTCAATGCACTAGGCTGTCTTTTTGGGCTTCCACTCCAAAGGACCTGTCTCTGCTTGGAGGCCTCCATATCTGGCTCTTTTCTTTTGTTGTGTTTAGATAATTGGAGAGATCTTTGTGTCACACAGGATTTTTTTTTTTTTTTAAGAAGAATCTATAGATTAAAAAATTACTAATGAAACTGTGTGTGCATTTGGTTGGGTGCAACATAAAAAAACAGTAGTACCTAAGGAGCTTGACTATTGGTCCTATAAATCTGCAAGATGATGTGGTATTAATAAAAAAAAAAAAACAGGGAAAAACAAACAAAAAACCTAAATATAATCATAATTAAAATGTTTCAGAGGAAGGAGGCATGGTGGCTGATCAGAGACATTGCTTATTATAACTTCCTGGCTAGAAGGTAGAATATTGGACTGAGGAGAGCAAAGAATAGTTGCAGCTCATGTATGGATTGCAGGGAGAGACATCCAGAAACATGTGGGGACTCCAGCAAGAAAGACTGTGAAGCTGAGAAAGAAGAAGATAGGAAGAAAAAGTTTGCAATGCAGACCAAACCCAGAGAGGCTCAGAGCCCGGTGAAAAAGTGAGGGGGATTTTCCCTCCCCACTGAAGTGCCACCAGCAATCAGCCTAAAACAAAATATACTGAAGCACTGTCACCCTTCATGGGCAGAGGCACAGTAGCTAACTAGGAAAACTGGGGTGAACCAGTGAACCCCAAGAATTTGGGCATCCAAAGGGGACACCCTATAGGAGAGTGCCATGACAGAGCAAAGTACTTGCTCTCATACATCTGGACATCTCCTCTGTCAGGGCATCAGCTCTGGCTGGCAGGTAGCAACGGCCCCTCTCCCATTACAACTGGGAGAGTACTCAGAATTGAGAGGCACTGAGAGGCTGCTCTCCAGGGTGGGCATATGTTTCTGGCCTCCATGTAGAGTTGGGCCACCATAATCCAAGGGCTTTCTGTCCACTGGTATTTTGCATGATAGTGTGCTGGTGACTTAGTTAGGTGGGCCAGACCTGGTGCCCCACAGACATGAGAGCAGTGCAAGGAGATACAGGGGAGAGGTCTTGGACATAGACTTAGGTGGTGAAGAAGCCCTTGTGGACATATCCAGCATGAGATGTGGAGAGGTAGTAAGGAGCAGGATTTTGGTTGTGCCTTCCCCCTCCCCTATTGGATAACTGCCATATTGCAGAGGAAGGTGGCACTCAGAGTGAATTAGCCTAGCTCTGGTTCCCATGGCAACCAAATGCCTTGGGTATGCCAGCTGAATGGAAGTAGCAGCTCTCTCTTCCACTCACTACCTTAGGGACATAGCTTGGGTCAAGAATCTCATGAGGAGCTGCTTCTCCCTGGTGGGAGTATGTCCCTTGCTAAGGTCCCTGCAGACAGAGAGACCTACTTCTCTCCCCTTGAGGTCTTTCAGTAGAACAGGGGTGCACAATTGGGAACCTCTTGCCCCCAACATTCTATAGAGACACACACTAGTAGCTCAGACTCACAAACTGAGGGGAAGGTGATGGGCTGATCTTGGGTGGTGAGGGAACTCACATGGACTGAGCTGTTGGTAGAGTGCTCTGAGGTTCCAGGGGATGAGGATTGGGGAGTGTGTTCACTCCATCCTGCAGATAAGCTGTGCTAGTGGACAAGGTTAGAAAGATCCTGGTCCAGGGCTTCAGCACTTGTGTTTAGTTTCCTCCCTTGGGAACAGCTTTCCTGGCTTGGAAAGCTTGCACTGAACTTCATACCACTGGCTCACCAGTGGCTGAAAATGTAACCTCTGAGCCCTGCCTGGATTGCAAAGCCTTTCAGGTTCTTGCAATCCAGCCATGATCATTTTTGCTCCACTCTCACCTTAGGGGAAGTAGAGATTAAGCAACCCCCTAGTAGCTACAGGGTCCTTCTGAAAGCTTAAAGCATTTGTGAGCACCATGTGGTGAACCAGAGATTACCATGGTCACAAACGAACATCTCAGCAGCTCAGCAGCAAGTTTCTTCATGCAAACTATCATCAGTGATGGGGGAACAGCCCCATAGCTAATCATATTTCTTTCGAACTCAAGTAGATAGAAGTGGCTGATTCATTTTCACAACCACCACACACCCTCTTGGAGACTAGGGAACTTAACTTATTACACACTGTTAGGAAGAAGTGAATATAGCAGATCGGTGGTAACCCTAAACAGTCATCAAACCTGCTAGAACTCCCCATAAGCAACTCAAGACCAGCTCTCCTCTCCCTGGGATAGTAAGGATTGATCTTCAAGGATACAGAGACAGGCCTGTGAGTTAGGCCTATCACACCCCCCCATGTCTTAATCTAGAGGCCATATTTTCTGTAAATATGAAAAATCACAGTGAAAAGACACCCCCAAAAGAAAACAATAATTCTGTACCAATGGAAACCAGTGAAAACAAGAATATTGAAATGACTAGTGAACAATTTCAAGTATGGATTGTAAGGAAAATTAATGAAATACAAGAGAAAATAGAAATCCTGCACAAAGAAACCATAAAAACAATGCAGGAAATAAATGAAAATTTCACTAAAGAAATCAAATTATTAGAAAAAAATCAAATGGAGCATCTAGAAATGAAAAATTTCTTCAAGGAAATAGAAAACACAGTGGAATGTCTTAAAATTGGCTAGATCAGACAGAATAATTATTTTCAGAGCTAGAAGACAACAACTTTGTATTGAACAAGTCCATCAAAGAGAAAGAACAGAGAACTAAGAAGAATGAGCAAAGCTTATTACAAATTTGAGATTATGTAAAAGGCCTAACATGAGAATTACAGACATCCCTGAGGATTTACTATTATTTACTATTTCTCAAGAATAGAGATGCCAAAATACTCAATGAAATTCTAGCAAATTGAATTTAGGAACACATCAAGGAAATAATTTACCATGACCAGGTGGTAAGGATGGTTCAACATATGCAAATCTATAAATGTGATTCATCACATAAACAGAAAAAAAAAAAAAAAAAGACCATATGATCATCTCAATAGATGCAGAGAAAACATTTAACAATATTCAGAAGAAAATACACAAGGTTTGGAAAACCTATTTGAGGCAATATTTCCTAATTGAGGGAATACTTGAGGATTATTTTGCAGGTCTTGCTAGAAATCTGGGCATCCAAGTACTAGAAGCTCAAGAGACTTGTAGGAGATATATTGCCAAAAATTAATCACTGTGACGCTTAGTCACCAGACTGGCCAAGGCTAACACTAAAGAGGAGCTCCTACAAATCAGAAGGTGAAGGCATCAGGTAACTTACAAAGGAAATCCCATCAGACTAAACATAGACTTCTCAGCTGAGATCTTACAAGCCAGAAGGGGCCTCATGTTAGTCTTCTCAAAAGAATAATGGCCAGCCTAGAATTTTGTATCATGCAAAACTAAGTGTATTATATGAGGCAGAAATAAAGTCTTTTCAGGCAAGAAAATGCTGAAGGAATTTGTCAAGACCAGACCTGTCCTGCACAAAGTACTGAGGCCTGCATTATACACTGACTAGCAAAATAGATGCCCACCCATATAAAGTTATCTAAATGCTAAAGTTAAGAGCCCAGATACCACAGTGGCACAAGAGGTAAAATGAAGCAATAAGTTCTACTCAACAGGATGAACAGAAATCCACCCAATTTAGGAATTTTTTCAACAAATGTTAATGACTTGACATTGCCTCTCAAGAGACACAAGCTGGCTAAATGGATACAAAAATGTAAGCCAAGTATTTTCTGTCTACAGGGAATGCATCTAACCCACAAAGGCTCATTCGGACTCCCAGTGAAGGGATGGAAAACAATGTTCCCTGAAAATACAAACTAAAAGAAAGCTGGTGTAGCCATTCTCATATCAGATAACATAGACTTAAAAGCAACAAAAGTAAAGAGAAACAAAGATGGTCATTATATAATGGTAAAGGGAGCAATTTAATGAGAAGACCTAACTATCCTAAATATTTGTGTGCTGAATATAGATGCACCCATATTTACAGAGAAAACCCTACTATCTTAGATATAAACAAAGTGATGAACAGCAATGTGCTAACACATCACTAACAGGACTGGACAGATGCTCCAAGCAGAAAATAAATAAAACAAGACTTAATCAGGACTCTAAAGAAACTGGACCTAACAAACATTTGCAGAACATTCTAACCCAAAGCTACTGAATATACATTCTTCTCATCAGCACATGGAACATTGTCCAAGATTGATCACATGTTAGGCCACAAAAAAGGTCTCAGATTTTTTTTAAAAAGTAGAAATTGAACTATATATCTTCTCAGACCACAGTAGAATAAAATTAGACATCAACTCCAGCAGAAACACTTCTATACAAAGTCATGGAAATGAAACAACCTATTGCTGAATGGTTATTGAATAAAGGATAAAATTAAGATGGAAGTAAAGGATTCTTTGAATTAAATGTCACAGGGTACTCAAATCATTAAAATCTGTGGGATTCAGGAAAAGTAGTCCTAAGAGGAAAATTCATAGTCATAAATGGCCTCTATCAAGAAGACAGACTATAAATCAACAATCTAAGGAATCATCTTAAGGAACTAGAAAAAGAAGAACAAATCAGTCATTAACCCAACAAGAAAAGAAATAACTAAGGTCAGAGCAGAACTAAATGAAATTGATAAGAAAAGATTTATATAGAAGATTAATGAAACAAAAAGTTGGTTGTTTGAAAAGATAAACAAAATTGGCAGAATTCTTCCTGCATTAACCAAAAACAGAAAAGAAAAGACCTTAATAAGTGTAATCAGAAATGAAAAATTGAATGTTACAACTTATACGATGGAAATATAAAGCGTTACCTTTGAATACTACAAAAACCTCCATGCACATAAACTGGAAAATGTTGAGGAAACAGACCTATTCTTAGAAATACACAACCTCCCTAAGCTCAATCAAAAAGAAACAGAATTCCTTAACAGATTAATATTAGATAATGAAATTGAAAAAGCAATAAAAAAAACCTCCCAAATGGAAAAAAAAAAGTCCTAGACCAGATGGTTTCACAGCATACAAAGAGAAACTGGTACCTATTCTGCAGAAATAACATTGAGAAGTGAAACCTGTGATCACCTTGATACCAAATTCAGGAAAGGACCCGACAAAAAGAAAACTATAGACTAATATTTCTCATGAATAGAGATGCCAAAATACTCAATGAAATTCTAGCAAATTGAATTTAGGAACACATCAAGGAAATAATTTACCATGACCAGGTGGTAAGGATGGTTCAACATATGCAAATCTATAAATGTGATTCATCACATAAACAGAAGCAAAAAAAAAAAGACCATATGATCATCTCAATAGATGCAGAGAAAACATTTGACAATATTCAGCATCCTTTTCTGATAAGAACTCTTCACAAAATAAGCATAGAAACAACATATCTCAAAATTATAAAAGCTATATATGACAAACTCACAGCCAACATCATACTGAACGGGGAAAAATTGAAAGCATTCCCAATTAGATCTAGAACTCAAAAATGTTGCCCACTGTCACCATTTTTATTCAACATAGTCCTGGAAGTCCTAGCCAGAGCAATTAGACAAGAGTTGGAAATCCAGGGTGTCTAAATGGGAGCAGATGAGGGCAAAGTATCACTCTTTGTTGATGAGATGATCTTATATCTAAAAAAACCTCTGAGATTCTGCTGAGAGACTCCTGGAATTGATAAATAAATTCAACAGAGTCTTAGGTTAAAAAATCAATGTATGCAAATCAGCATTCCTATACACCAGCAACAGGCAAGCTGAGAATCAAATAAAAGACTATCTTTCACAATAGCAAGAAACAAAGTAAAGTACCTAGGAATATATTTAACTAAGGAGGCAAAGGACCTCTGTAGAGAAAACCATGAAACACTGAGGAAAAAAATCACAGAGGGGAAAAAAAAGAGAAATCACAAAGAATGTAAACAGATGGAAGAACTCATCACACTCATGGTTCAGCAAAATCAACATTGTTAAAATATCTATGCTACCAAAGTGATTTACAGATTCAAGAGCCTGAACAGTGAAAGCTCCTGTAAGCAAAAAAGAACAAATTGGGAAGCATCATTTCACTAGACTTCAAGCTTTACTTCAAGGCCACGGTAACCAGGCCAGTGTGGTACTGGCACAATAACAGAGACACAGATTAATGGATCAGAACAGAAAACCCAGAAATAAAACTATCCTCATGCTGATATCTGATCTTTGACAATGCAGACAATAACATACACTGAGGAAAAGAATCCTTATTCAAGAAATAGTGCTGGGACAGTTGGATAGCCATACGCAGATGATTGAAACAGGATCCACACTTCTTACCATTCACAAAAATTAACTTAAGATAGATAACAGACTTAAACCTAACTCATGAAACTAATATAATTCTACAAGAAAATACTGGAAATACTGGAGAAACTCATAAAGACATTGGCCTAGGCAAAGAATTTATGAAGAAGACCTCAAGGCTTGGTGCCTGTGGCTCAAGTGGCTAAGACGTCAGCCACATACACCTAAGGTGGCTGGTTCAAATCCAGCCTGGGCCCACCAAACAATGACGGCTGTAACCAAAAATAGCTGGGTGTTGTGGCGGTACCTGTGGTCCCAGCTACATGGGAGGCTGAGGCAGGAGATTCACTTGAGCCCAAGAGTTGGAGGTTGCTGTGAGCTGTGATGCATGGCACTCTACCCAGGTGGACAGCTTGAGGCGCTGTCTCAAAAAAAAAAAAAAAAAAGATCTCAAAAGCAATCACAGCAACAACAAAAATTAACCAATGAAACCTGATTAAATTCAAAAGCTTCTGCATAAACAATAGAATGAACAAATGACCTATAGAATGGAAGAAAGTATTTGCATGCTATGTCTCCGATAAAAGGCTAATAACCAGAACCCAAGCAAGTCAGCAAGAAAAAAATCAAACAACCTTATAAAAAAGTGAGCAAAAGAAGCTCAAAAGAAGATAGACTAATGGATAAAAAACATGAAAAAATGCTCAGTGGGAAATGCAAGTCAAAGCCACAGTAAGCTATCACCTGACTACAGTGACAGTGACCTTTATCAAAAAGTTCCAAACAATGTATGCTGAAGTGGATGTGGAGAGAACGGAACACATATAGGCCATTGGTGTGACTGCAAACTACTACGACCAGTATGGAAATTCATATGGAGATAGCTCTAAAATCTAAATGTAAACTTACCATTTGATACAGTGATCCTGCTATTGGATATTTTCCCAAAGGAAAAAAATTCATTTTATCAAAAAGATGTGCACTGAAGTATTTATTGCAGCACAATTCACAATCATAAAGATGTGGGATCAGCCCACATGCCTATCAATACATAAGTGGATTAATAAAATGTGGTATATGTATACTATGGATTATTACACCTATAAAAAATGGTGAACTAATTATACATTTTGTGATAATCTGGATGAACCTGACGGCCATTTTTCTAAGTGAAGTTTCTTAAGAATGGAAAAACAAACACTGTATGTACTGACTATTAATTTGGAACTAATTGATCAAGACCCATGTGCACATTTGTAGTAAAACTCAACCGAAAGCAAGCAGGTGGGATCAACTAATTGATCAAGACCCATGTGCACATTTGTAGTAAAACTCAACCGAAAGCAAGCAGGTGGGAGCAAGCAGGTGATGGGGGGAGTAAATTCATACCTAAGGGTATAGAGCATACAATCTGGGTAATAGGCATACTTATAATTTTGACTCAAACTGTGCAAAAGCAATTCATGTAACTAAACCAATTGTACTCCCATACTATTCTGAAATAAATAAATTTTTTTAAGAAGTTTGAAATACTGCAACGGTTACCAAAACATGACACAGAGACACAAAGTGAGCACATGCTTTTGGAAAAATGGCTCCATGCAGGGTTGCCAGAAACCTTCAAGCTGTAAAGAATGCAATGTCTATGCAACAGACACAATGGAAGGAAACACAATGCAAAGAGAGCTCCAAAAATTTATTAATAATAGTTATTGCATTAATCAGGATAATAAAAAAATCCAATTTTGTTTCTTTGAAATATGCTTTAAATATTCATGTCCTTAAGCATTATCTAATGAACTCAAATCCTTTGGCCAATACAAACAGTCATTATATCTTTTATGATAAAACCAAAACAGTGGAACCTGGATTTAGAGATCTCTAAAGTTTTAGCAAAGTGTAAAGTACCACGATCAAGTACATGCTAGATACAGATTGTTCTATATAATTCCACTAAAGATCTTGATGGGAAGCCCAGGGTTTGCACTGGAGAACATTTACCTAAAAGGAATGTATGATCAGATGTTTGAAATGTGTCTTGGTGGTTCATTTACAATTTTTGGTCACAGAAACATTGTATTTGGGGGCATTTAAATTATCTAACAAGTAAAAGACATATATGGAGATATTTTAATTTTAATAGCAATGTAATTTTTTTTTCTACTGAAAAGCGTTAAATGAATCATTTTATGTTTTTGTTTTAGATACCGAAGTTTTTTCTACACATATAGTTCTATGCTGTGAAATTTGCAGTAACATTGTAAAGGGAAACAGTGCAGAATAATGGTTTCTAACTGCAGAAAAAAATTCTCTGTCTTGTAATATGAGCACCTGTGATGACCAAACATACTGTTCATCGTGTGCTCAGGCACTCTTTCATGTTTATTCCTGGAAGTGTATTGTGCTTTTTATTCAAAATTGATGCAATTAGGAGCAATGCTTATGTAAAAAGAGATGGAAGATGCCAAGATTGACTGTAAGGGGAGCGTATCAACCAGAATATCCAACTGTCATACTTTTCATTTAATGTTTGTGACCTGTCTAAAGGCCCTAAGGTGACTTTTCTACTTACTATGATTTTGCATTGCCATTATAACAAATGTCAAAGAACCATACAAAATCCCCAATTGAGATTCTAGTATGAGTATATTATGCTGATCTGGTTAAGAATACACAAAAACAACAAAAAAGCATAATTCATCAGGAGAAATAGTTTGTGACTGGTAACATATGCAATTTAGTTTCTTAGTATTTTTATATGACTTTTGCATATTAACAAATATGAAAATGATGTCTCATTGAAATGTCTTCTCAAGGGTTGACAGAGAAGGTAAAATTATTTGTCGAATATGTCCACTTCTTGCTAGAAAAAATGGAGAGACTATTTTTGCTCTCAGGAAACTTTATAGTTTGCTAAACTAAGGAAATGTTGACCAGAGATGTCTAAGTAGTTATATTATGTCATAATCTATTAACAAATACCTTCTAATTTACATTTTAATTGATTTTTTTGAGAGAGAAAATATTTGTTCAGAGTTTGTTTATCTTTCAGAAGAGATGGACAGTCATTACTTTAAAATTTCAAGAATTGAACCTCCAGATCTATCTCAAAAGCATAATTTTAGCCCTACTGATTTAAAGTGTTTCAATTCCATTTTAACCATTCTTTTTTAGTGAGATTACTTCTATAGCTTACTAAACATATTGACAGTTGTTCTGTTTTGATGCTATCACTAGAAACTCAGCTACTTGGCTGATTAATTAAGCCCCTTTAGTTCAGAATTCCTATTATCTGTGGACTGTCTCCCTGTTGCGTAGAAATCACCTTTTCCCCAAATTCAGTTTTGTATCATATCTTAGTGATGGCTTTCCATTAGTTTATCCTCTGTTTATCCCATATCAAAGATAGTACAGTATTATTTCTATATAATCTAGTTGTAATAAAGTATAAGTAGGAAAAAAATGGAAGTTTAGAGTATATTATCTTTTGACTTTTGACTCTATACCTTACAGCCCACAACTGGTACGTGATACTACCACCTGCCTTGTGTTTTGTGTGAAAATACTCAATCCAAGTTGCACAGCCATAACTGTTACAGCTGAAAAAAGAACTAAGATAGCTAGCTATTATTTGGGAGACTTCTGGTTGCCGGTGACAAGCACCATTGTGAAAGCAGAACAGGAAGGTTAGAATTTATGGACACACATATTCAGTGCACAATAACTGGTATTCTGTGCCATCAGCTCTGTCCTTCTCTGCCTGTCCTGCTACTTTGCTTGACTTCTCTGGGCACATGACTTTCTCCAGAAATGGGCAGGTTGTGACCTGCAGCCCCAGACTCACTGCACTACAGTACTTCTCTTGGTCATCTCCACCCAAGCTGTCTTGATTTCTTTCCTCATTCTTGTTGCCAGAGGCCCCACCATCTGGGATTTTGTGATAAGCTGTGTGGGTTAGACAGAAGTTCCCTCTCAGACACACTGGAAACACACAGGTGTGCAGGTGGGCTTCTCTGCCCTGTCAGATTGTGATATATGGGGCCTTCCTTCTCACAGCTTGGGCCTGCAGAATACTGAGAAATTGGTTTCTTGTGTGGACAGAGGAGACCGTGTTTTAGTTACGGAGAGCTTGTGTACTGATGAAAAACTATTAGTCCTATAAACATAAGATTTTTTTTTTTTGCTTTTTTTTTCTGTGTGTATCCACCTTTTTTTTTTTTTTTTT
>NW_003852466.1:8556333-8635937 GCF_000181295.1 Otolemur garnettii
AGAAGCTTTTTAATTTGATGAGGTCTCAGTAGTGTATTTTTTATGTTACTTGAATTGCCCGGGAGTCCTCTTCATAAAATTTTCACCCATGCCGATTTCTTCAAGTGTTTTCCCTACACTTTCTTCTAGTATTTTTATGGTTTCATGTCTTAAGTTTAAATCTTTAATCCAGTTAGAGTCAATCTTAGTTAGTGGTGAAAGGTGTGGATTCAGTTTCAGTCTTCTGCAGGTCACCAGCCAGTTTACCCAGCACCATTTGTTAAATAGTGAATCTTTTCCCCACTCAATGTTTTTAATTGGCTTGTCAAAGATCAAGTATCGGTAAGTAGCTGGATTCATCCCTTGGTTCTCTATTCTGTTCCACACATCTACCTTGCTGTTTTTGTGCCAGTACCATGCTGTTTTGATCACTATCAATTTATAGTATAGTCTGAGGTCTGGTAGCGTGATTCTTCCTGCTTTGTTTTTATTTCTTGGCTATTAAAGGTTTTTTCTGATTCCATATAAAACAAAGTATTATTTTTTTGAGATCTTTAAAGTATGACAGTGGGGCTTTGATAGGAATTGCATTAAAATTTTATATTGCTTTGGGTAGTATGGACATTTTAACAATGTTATTCTTCCCAGCCATGTGCATGGTACATTTTTCCATTTGTTAACATCTTCAGCTATTTCTTTTCTTAGAGTTTCATAGTTCTCTTTATAGAGATCTTTCACATCCTTTGTTAGGTAAACTCCCAAATATTTCATCTTGTTTGGCACTACTGGGAAAAGAATAGAGTCCTTGACTATTTTTTCAGCTTGATTGTTGTTGGTATATATAAAGGCTACTGATTTATGAGTGTTGATTTTGTAACCTGAGATGCTACTGTATTCCTTGATTACTTCTAAGAGTTTTGTAGTAGAATCCCTGATATTTTCCAGGTATATAATCATATCATCTGTGAAGAGTGAAAGTTTAATCCCTTCTGGTCCTATATGGATACCCTTGATTGCCTTTTCTTCCCTAATTGCGATGGCTAAAACTTCCAGGACAATGTTAAAGGGCAGTGGAGACAATGGGCAACCTTGCCTGGTTCCTGATCTGAGTGGAAATGATTTCAATTTAACTCCATTCAGTAATATATTGGCTGTGGGTTTGCTCTAAATGGCCTCTATCAATTTGAGAAATGTCCCTTCTATGCTAATTTTCTTAAGTGTTCTGATAATGAAGGGATGCTGGATGCTGGATATTATCAAAAGGTTTTTCTGCATCAATTGAGAGAATTATATGGTCTTTGTTTTTTCATTTGTTTATGTGATGAATTATGTTTATAGATTTACATATGTTGAACCAGTCTTGAGATCCTGGGATAAAACCCACTTGTATAATTTGTTTGATGTGTTGCTGAATTCTGTTTGTTAGGATCTTGTTGAATATTTTTGCATCAATATTCATTAGTGATATTGGTCTATAATTTTCTTTCTTTGTTGGGTCTTTTCCTGGCTTGGGAATCAAGGTGATGTTTGCTTCATAGAACGTGTTGGGTAGTATTCCATCTTTTTCTATCTTTTGGAAAAAGTTAAGTAGTATAGGTACTAGTTTATCTTTAAAGGTTTGGTTGAATTCTGATGTGAAGCCATCTGGTCCTGGGCTTTTCTTTTTGGGAGATTTTGTATAGTTGATGCTATTTCAGAACTTGATATAGGCCTGTTCAACATTTCCACTTGATTCTGGATAGGTCTTGGAAGGTGGCATGCTTCTAAGTATTGGTCAATTTCCTTCAGATTTTCATATTTCTGAGAATAAAGTTTCTTGTAATATTCATTAAGGATTTTTTGAATTTCTGAGGAGTCTGTTGTTATTTCATCTTTACCATTATGATTGATGAAATTAGAGATTTTACTCTTTCTTTCTTGGTTAGGTTAGCTAAGGGTTTATCTATCTTATTGACCTTTTCAAAAAACCAACTTTTTGATTTATTGATCTGTTGTATAATCTTTTTGTTTTCAATTTCATTTAGTTCTACTCTAATTTTGTTTATTTCTTTTCTTCTGCTGGATTTCAGATTGGAGTGTTCTTCCTTTTCCAGTTGCTTGAGATGTCCCATTAAGTTGTTAACTTCCTCCCTTTCTGTTTTCTTGAGGAAGGCTTTCAGTGCTATAAATTTCCCTCTTAGGACTGCTTTTGCAGTATCCCAGAGGTTCTGGTAACTTGTATCTTCATTATCATTTTGTTCCAAAAATTTGGTAATTTCCTTCTTGATCTCCACTCTGACCCACTTATCATTCAACATAAGGTTATTTAGCTTCCATGTTTTTGTATGAGTCTCCAGATTCCTGTTTACTGAGTTCAACTTTTCTTCTATGGTGGTCTGAGAAGATGTAAGGAATAATTTCTATTCTTTTAAATTTGCTGAGGTTAGACTTGTGACCTATGATGTGATTAATGTTGGAGTATGTTCCATAGGCTGATGAGAAAAATGTGTATTCAGTTTTATTAAGATGAAATGTTCTGTAGATATCCATTAAATCCAAATGCTGAATGGTTAAGTTTAAATCTAAAATTTCTTTGTTAAGGTTCTTATTGAAGGATCTATCCAACAGTGCCAAAGGAGTATTAAAATCTCCAACTATGATGGAGCTGGGAGATATCAAGTTGCTCATGTCTATTAGAGTATCTCTTATAAATTGAGGTGCATTCTGGTTGGGTGCATAAATATTGATGATTGAAATCTCATCATATTGAGTATTACCCTTAACAAATATAAAGTGTTCATCTTTTTCCTTCCTACTTTTGTTGGTTTAAAGCCTATTGTATCTATGAATAAAATTGAAAAACCTGCTTTTTTCAGCTTTCCATTTGCCTGGAATATAGAA
The DNA here is from genome assembly GCF_000181295.1 of Otolemur garnettii. Taxonomy (NCBI): domain Eukaryota; kingdom Metazoa; phylum Chordata; class Mammalia; order Primates; family Galagidae; genus Otolemur; species Otolemur garnettii. The sequence goes on from NW_003852466.1 coordinate 8,559,193, forward strand.
GACCATCCCTTCACCCTGAGTCTATACTTGTCTTTTAAGGTAAGATGGGATTCTTGTATGCAGCAGATATCTGGCCTGATTTTTTGTATCCTGTCAGTCAGCCTGTGCCTCTTTAGAGGGCAATTTAAACCATTCACATTGATTGAGAATATTGATAAACCTGGAATAATTTTGGGTATCGAGTTTTTTGAAAGTCCAGTGGACATCTTAAATCCTTTCGCCACTGTGGAAGTTGGAATTTGATTAAAATTTTCTGTGTGAGTTTACTTATGTGGTGGAGGATTGCACTGGTTATTGTGGAGGATAGGTTTGAGAATATCCTGGAGGGCTGGTTTAGTTAAAGCAAATTTCTTCAACGTGTGAATGTCATTAAAGTATTTAATTTCTCCATCATAAATGAAACTCAGTTTAACTAGATACAGGATCTTGGGTTGAAAGCTATTTTGTTTTAGGGGATTAAAAGTGAATAACCACCCTCTTCTAGCTTGAAAGGTTTCAGCAGAGAGATCTGCAATAATTCTAATACCCTTCCCCTTGTAGGTTATGGTTCTCTTACATCTAGTTGCTTTCAGAATTTTCTCTTTCATATTAACCTTAATGAAGTTAATTATGATGTGTCTGGGGGATGTCTTGTTCGGGTTGAGTCATGCTGGAGTTCTAAAACTGTCTGCTATCTAAATTTCAGAATCTCTTGGCATGTCTGGAAAGATCTTTTACATAATTTTATGAAGAAGAGCCTCTGTGCTTTGTGAAGCAACTTCGTCGCCTTCAGGGATTCCTATAAGACAAATATTAGTTTTCTTCAAATTATTCCAGAGCTCTCTGAGAGAGTGATCTATGTTTGCTCTCCATTTCTCTTCTTCCTTGAGCACTTGGGCATATTCAGAAGCTTTGTCTTCAATGTCAGAGATCCTTTCCTCTGCCTGCTCCATTCTGTTACCGAGGGATTCTACTGTATTTTTTCAGATCTTTGAGGGCTACAACCTCTTGCCTCAGTGTTTAAAAATCTTTGGTTATTTTATCTTTGAAAGCATTGAATTCTTGAGATAGGTTTTGAATAATTTGAAATTCTAAATCCCTCCTTTCCTCCAATCTGTTAATCTTATTTGCTATCCAGATTCTGAACTCGATTTCTGTCATCTAAGTCATTAGTTTATGGATGGGATCTTCAATTGCATCTGCCCCATCCTTCTTTGGGGGACTTGATCTACTCTGGTTATGCTGCTTACCAGAGTTTTTCCACTGATTCCGCCCCATGGTGAATTTGCACTGTTTGGAGACTGTCCCAAAACTGTTCAGCCTATGGCTGCCACTGGAGAAGATGTGAGCTTCCTCTGTTTGCCCCTCTAGATAGGGTGTGTCTATCTGGAAAAGCCTCAGGGGTATGAGCCTTATTGTTCTAGTTGCTGTAGCTGCTGCTCTTTGCCTTGGGGTAACGCCATGCCTGTGTGGTTCCCTCTCAACTGACCATCCTCTCACAGTTCTTGGGCCCCTGGGCCTGGGGTACCAGGAATGTGTGGGTAGATCAGACATGGGGTGCCTCACTTGGGTCCCCGGGAGCAGCAGCCCAGTGGAGGCAGCTGCATGGGGGGACGCGCAGGTGGAACTGTCTTCATGGCGCCCTGCTCGGGTGCCCAGGGGCGATGACCAAGCCACAGCCATGCAGGAACGCACAGCTCAAGCAGTTCTCTGGCTGCAGGGCGGGGACAGGGTTCTTTGTCCCACAGGGGTGAAGGGATGCTGTTCTTGGGCCTCTTCTCACTGTCTCTGCAGGCAAGGGGTTAAGGTTGGACTGGGAATTCAAAATGGCAGTGAAACATTAGTTCAATTTTTCTGCCTGGTGAGAGGGTGTTCGGAGTCTCAGCAGAGTCCCTCTAGGGAAGTAGACCCCACTTTCTGTAGCTCTCACATGTGAGGTGAGACAATAAGTCCTCAGTTCACTGCTTGCCTGTAGGAAACTCACAGGAGCAGACAAAAAGAAAAACACAACTTTCTTGGAGGAGGGGACAGACACCCTTCCTTTGGGATGTATTATGTGCCTGTTGCTTTCTAGGACTCACAACTTGCCTCAGCAGAGTTGTCCTGCAAATATCACTCTTCTCTCTTGGCTGGGCTCCTAGTCTTCAACTTTGTTGGGTATTTTCTGGACTTTAACCTTCCCTCTGGATGGGAGCTTCTGTCAGAGGCTGGTACCTGTTGACCATCTTGCCCCCTTCCCTCCTAAACATAAGATATTAATATTTACCCATTGTTTGGCTACAGTATTAACTTTTTACACTTTTATATTAGTTGTTATTTATTTTAAAATTTGTTGTCAATTAAAAGTGGATTGTAGAATCATCTGAGCCAGATCTGAGTGATCCCGCTGATGTGGAAATAAAGTCAAGATCCAGGGAAAACTAACCTGCAACGTGAAACCTCTTCCTAGATTGTCAGTTTTAAAATCCCAGAACTGTAAATAGCAAAATTTAGTGTCTTCTTTAGGAAGGAAAGCATAATGTTGGAAAAGAAGAATACTTGAAAGAGCTGAATCAAAAATAAAATACAGCTTCTGGCACTAACTGGAATGCTAGAATGAAAACCTCAGAGGGATTTTAAGAGACATCATTACCTGTCATTTACAAGTGAGTGCAGGAGGCTGCAAAGCAGAGAAGGCTGGGTTTTGATGTGTAACCCTGAGCTTGGATGTTGGCTGTGCCACTTCCCAGCCATCACTCAGGACAAGATACTCAATTCTTGGATCCTGTTTCTTCCTCTTAATGATAACAACAACGATAATAATAATGTCACCTAACTGGAAAAGCTGAGTATAAAACAAATGAGACTTTAGTCCCTAGAAAACATCTGATCCATAGTAACCACTCAACTAGTAAATGTTTTTTAGAAAGTGTTTGTATAGAATTGATGAGGAGAACCAGGATATTAAGTAGATTGCCAATGTGCTGCAGTTATTCAGGGAGGAACACTGATCTGCCACTTTTGTCCTCCAAAGTCCCTATCATGAGACTTGTGCAGAGAAAAATTCTTGTGAAAAAAGACAAGACTACTATTTACTCAGGTCTCAGTTACTATCTGTGGCTCTCACCTTTCCTCTATATTTCTGTCCCTTTTGTGTTTTCCCAATACACACCAAAGGATAATTTCAAGACATCTGGGCTGACCTTATGAAGCCTGTGAGCTTGGTTCTGCCTAACTTTTGGTTCAAAAGACCAGGTGTGGTGTAGTCACATCTGGGTTCACACCTATAATCCTAACCAGGGGTCCTCAAACTTTTTAAACAGGGGGCCAGTTCACTGTCCCTCAGACCATTGGAGGGCCATACTGTGGGCCCAGGGACAAGTTGGCTGCTAAGCAGGACAGGCAGCAGTGGGAAAAACACCTGGTGGGCCAGATAAATGTCCTAGGTGGGCCGCATGTAGCCCATGGGCCATAGTTTGAGAACACCTGATCCTAACACTCTGGGAGGCCAAGGCAGGTGGATTGCTTGAGCTCAGGAGTTGGAGACCAGCTTGAGCAAGAGCATGATCCCATCTCTACTAAATATAGAAAACTTAGTGGGGTGTTGTGGTGGGCACCGGTAGTCCCAACTTCTCAGAAGCTGATGCAAGAGGCTTGCTCAAGCTCAAGAATTAGAGATCTCTGTGAACTATGATGCCACAGCACCTACCCAGGGTGACAGAGTGAGACTGTCTTAAATAAGTAAGCAAATAAATAAATAAATTAAATAAATACATTTGAGGGTGGTGCCTATGGCTCAAAGAAGTGAGGCACCAGCCCCATATGCCAGAGGTGGTGGGTTCAAACTGAGTCCCAGCCAAAAAATCCACATAATAATAATAATAATAAAAAAATAATCATAAAAATAAATAAATTTGAGGTAAAAAGTCAATCAGCTGAACCTTGAGAACTGAATGTGAAGTTGGAAAATAAATTTTACCACTTTTTTTGTAAATGGTTGGTATTATTTAATTTGGCTTGTGTCATTTTGTGACAGCCATGGGTTTGTTTTCTTCTTTTGATTATGTTCATGTTGTGTTCATGTTACTGGGAATTATTGCATTCCAAGTGTCTTCCAAAAACTTGACATGTATTGACACTTTTAATTCTCACAACAATCTTATAAGGTAGATAATAATGTTATTCTTTCATTAGGAGTATGGAAATGGGCTCAGAGAGGTTAAGTGATTTGCTTACATTCATGTTACTGGGTCTGCTGAACATCAGAGCTTTTTCTTCCCATTTTAGGAGAAAATTTATATTTAACAGATCTTAGAGACTATTATCCATTTTGCATGTATCAAGTGGGCATGTGGCTATAAGACATGATACAGGAAGTGAGTTTTAATTCATTTTACTTCCTATGTTTGCCTTTCTTTTACTTTAATGTAAGACAAGTGTGAATCAGGACTTGTGTTAACCTGCAGTGACATATCTTAACTTGCCAGCTGCAAGGTGGAGAGGGGCACATGGTGTGTTCTATATGTCTGTGTGTATATTTGTTCCTAGGTTGATACGTGGAACCAGTATAAAAACAACTACATGAGAGAAAAACAGAATTAAATTCAAGTGGTGAGGAGGGAAAAGAAGAAAGAGGGGAAGGGAGGAGGGAGGATTAGTAACCTTTCACCTAATGGGTGTCAATGTAGGAGGATACAGTACAACTCCTAGGTGAAAGACACAACTTTAAGTTAGACTTTCCCTAACAAACTTTATATTAATCTGAAATAAAAAAAAATAAATCTCTTATTTAGATTAAAAAACCCCTTTCAAAAGCAGAACAAAATAGAAGGGGGTGTCTTACAGGAAGCAATGGTCCTGACACAGGTTACAGTTATACAGAAGCCTTTATTCAGGACATTGCCATGGGCATCAAGACTGTGGCAGCAGCAAGGGACCTGCCACTCAACTCCAAGTGTGACAGGACACTGGGTGGACAGCCAGGATGGTCACAAGGAGAAGACATTAGGGTCGGGAGGTTCTTGCTACAGTGGAATTAGGTAAGGCCCGGGATGAAACCTTCTGGAGAAGAGGGCTAAGGAGAGAATCTAGAGTTGAATCAAAGTGTCGTTGTCAGGGTAACACTGGTGAAGCCCATGAACAGTGAGAGTGACGTGTTGCACATGGGCTCAAAAGCAGTATCTGATTGAACTGCAGTGAATGGGGCAATTTAAGTTGGTTATGGTAGATGTATATATTTTTGATTGATTAACTTCACAATGAAGTTATTAAATGTTAAAATAACTGATTTTCTATCTACTCTCCACACAGCTGCTTCTCTATTGAGGTTACACAATACCCAATTTCATGAGCTTTGTTTACAGTCTTAAATTGCTCCATTTTCTTATTTTAGAAATCAGACCTTATGTGGTTGTGGGTGAGTTTGCACTAAAGGCCTTATCCTAGCTATGGATAGATAGTTAGTTAATAAGCAAGCCACATATGTAAATAACTGTTGTATAACTATAGGTTCAATGTAATTAATGGGAGAACAAAGCTCATAAAAATCTATATTGTTTTTATATACATATTTAATTTTGGAAGAAAATAAATCACTCTGAAACCATAGACTTTCAGGAACCTCTTGCTTGGGTAAATACTACGCAAAGTAAAATTTTACAGTGACTTAATTGTTTAAAAATATGTTGTGTATATTTTATCAGGGTTGAAAATATGATATTTAATACATTTTCTTGGCATTTTATGCAAACTTAAAATATGATATGAAAGAATTAGTTTTAAACAAGTTCTACTTCAAATTGTAAGGTTTTTTATTTTTTGGTTTATTTGCCTTTGTTTTTGCCAATATCATGTGAAACTAAATGATTAAAAAGCCCCAGTTGTGTTCTAACAAAACAACCAAGCTTCATTCTTTTGTATCCACTCTAATCAGAGACTTTTAATTTACTTATTTAAACCTCTTTTGTGAATTTCCATAGCCAGAAGACTTAATGTGGTTCTTTTAGACAGCTCTTCAATCTAAAGTTGTTAATATTTTAATCTTTCCACCCTGCATAATTTAGAAAAAGTATCATCAAGCATACTTCTCTGGACAGCAATAAAATATAGCCTTTAAATATGACACTTAATAAAACATTTTCATTAATTAGTGAGGACTAGTGGAAGTTATGTTCTTTTCAATCTCACAAAGTTCAACATTGTTCCTGCTAAGTGAAGAGAAGAATTCTGATATTCCTCTGAAAACAGCAGAACAAGAGCACAAACCATGGTTTGAAAATTTACTTAACGTTTTGTGTATTATAAACTGATTGTTATTTCAATTATCATTAAACTATTACAATTGTAAAATTTTACTTAAATGACTTTCTTCTAAATTAGAAGAAGACGTTAAAGAAGATGTCTTAAAACCAAGATGTTCATTTCAAAGTGCTTTATTGAAATTACACTGAAAATTAGTATTTTAGGCTCATTTAAAAATCTGCTCTATGGGCGGCACCTGTGGCTCAGTGTATAGGGTGTCGGCCCCATATACCAAGGGTGGCAGGTGTGAACCAGACCCCAGCCAAACAGCAACAGCAACAAAAATAAAGTTCTGTTCTATATAATAACTATCTTTTCATTTTATCAATTTGCATGTCCTTAAGATTTTCTGAATTTTTTTCTTCTTCTTTTTTATTAAATCATAACTTTGTATATTGATGTATTTATGGGGTTCAGGGTACTGCTTCAATATACAATGTGAAATGCTTACATTGAACTAAGTAACACATCCAGAACAATTATACTCATTTCTTAATAGTTTTGAAATTTACCATTGCACCATGCACATTAGCGGAGGTCCCCCCTTAATACCCTCTTTCTTCCCTTATCTCCCCTCCCATTCCCTCTCTCTACTCTTCCCTTCTACTTTCTGGACTATACTTATGTTTTGCCATTCATAAGAGTGTCTAGGTGATTATATATTGATTTCAAGTACTATTGAGTACATTGGATACTTTTATTTCCTTTCCTGAGATACTTTACTAAGAAGAATATGTTCCAGCTCCATCCAGGTAAACATAAAAGATGTGAAGTCTCCATCTTTTTTATGGCTGCATAGTATTCCATGGTGTACATATACCACCATTTGTTAATCCATTCATGGGTCGATGGGCACTTGGGCTGTTTCCATGTCTTGGCTATTATGAATTGGGCTGCAATAAACATTCTGGTGCAAATGTCTTTGTTGTAAAATGATTTTTACAACATCTGGGTATATACCTAGCAGGGGATTTTCAGGAATGAACAGTAGGTCTACTTTTAGTTCCTTGACTATTCTCCAAACTTCTTTCCAAAAAGGTCGCATTAGCTTGCATTCTCTCCAGCAGTGTAGAAGTGTTCCCTTCTCTCCATATCCACACCAACATCTGTAGCTTTGGGATTTTGTGATGTGGGCTAATCTTATTGGAGTTAGATGATATCTCAAAGTGGTTTTGATTTGTATTTCTCTGATGATTAAGGATGATGGGCATTTTTTCATGTGTTTGTAGGCCATGCATGTGTCTTCATCAGAGAAGTTTCTGTTTGAGTCTCTTGTCCACATAGAAATGGGGTTATTTGTTCTTTTCTTATTGATTAGAGTCTCTGGAGATTCTAGTTAACAGACCTTTGTCAGAAGCATAATCTGCAAAAATCTTCTCCCATTCTGAAGGTTGTCTGTTTGCTTTACTTACTCTTGCTTTACTTTACTCTTGGATGTGCAAAAGCTTTTTAGTTTGATCAGATCCCAGTAATGATTTTTGGTGTTGCTTTAATTTCCCGGGGGGGTCCTCCTCATAAAAATATTCTCCCAGGCCGATTTCTTCAAGTGTTTTCCCTGTACTCTCCTCTAGTATTTGTATAGTCTCATGTCTTAAGTTTAAATCTTTTATCCAGTGAGAATCAATTTTTATTAATGATGAAAAGTGGGGTTCCAGTTTCAGTCTTGTTCAGGTCACCAGGCAGTTCACCCAGCACCATTTCTTAAATAGGGAGTCCTTCCCCCACTGAATAGTTTTGATAGGTTTGTCAAGGATCAAATGGCAATAAATAGCTGGGTTCATCTCTTGGTTCTCTATTCTGTTCCATAAATCTACCACTCTGTTTTTGTGCCAGTACCATGCTGTTTTGATCACTATAGATTTATACTATAGTCTGAAGTCTGGTAATGTGATACCTCCTGATTTGTTCTTACTTCTGAGTAATGTATTTGCTATTTGAGGTTTTTCCTGATTCCATGCAAATGAAGTACTATTTTTTCAAGTTCTTCAATGTCTGACAATGGTGCTTTAATAGAGATTGCATTAAATCTGTAGATTACTTTGGGTAGTATAGACATTTTAACAATGTTGATTCTTCTCAGTCATGAGCATGGTATGTTTTTCCATTTGTTAACATCTCCAGCTATTTCTTTTCTCAGAGTTTCATATTTCTCCTTATAGAAATATTTCACAACGTTTGTTAGGTAAATTCCCAGATATTTCAACTTCTTTGACACTATTGTAAAAGGAATAGAGTCCTTGATTGTTTTTTTCAGCTTGAATGTTGTTGGCATATATTAAAGCTACTGACTTGTAAGTAATGATTTTGTATCCTGAGACGCTGCTGTATTCCTTGATCACTTCTAAGAGTTTTGTAGTTGAGTCCCTGAGATTTTCCAGGTATAGGATCATATCATTAGCGAAGAGTGAGAGTTTGATCTCTTCTGACCCTATTTGGATACCTTTGACTGCCTTTTCTTGTCTGATCGTGATGGCTAAGACTTCCATTACTATGTTGAATAGCAGTGGAGACAGTGGGCATCCTTGCCTCTTTCCTGATCTGAGTGGAAATGTTTTCAATTTTACACCATTCAAAAAAATATGATATTGGCTGTGGGTTTGCTGTAGATGGCCTCTACAAGTTTAAGAAATGTTCCTTCTATGCCTATTTTCTTAAGAATGCTGATCATGAACGTTTGCTGGATATTATCAGAGGCTTTTTCTGCATCAATTGAGAGAATAATATGGTGTTTTTTATTTTATTCATGTGATGTATTATATTTATAGATTTGCATATGTTGAACCAACCCTGTAACCCTAGAATAAAATTAACTTGATTATGGCATATAATTTTTTTGATATGTCATTGAATTCTGTTTGCTAAGATCTTATTGAATATTTTTGCATCAATATTCATTAATGATATTGGTCTATAATTTTCTTTCTTTGTTGGATTCTTTCCTGGTTGGGGGATCAGGGTGATATATGCTTCATAGAATGTGTTGGGAAGTATTCCTTCTATTCCTATGCTTTGGAAAATGTTGTATAATATAGGTACTAGTTCCTTTTGAAAAGTTTGATGGAATTTGGATGTGGGCCATCTGGTCTTGGACTTTTCTTTTTAGGGAGATTTCGTATTGTTGATGCTATTTCAGAGGTTAATACAGGTCTATGCAAGTTTTCTAATTCTTTCTGATTGAGTCTAGGAAGGTGGTGTTCTTCCAAGTATTGGTCTTTTTCTACATATTTTCATATTTATGGGAATAGAGATTTTTTGTAGTAATCATTGAGGATTTGTTTAATTTCTGAAGTGTCTTTTTATTTATGCTTTATCATTTCTGTTAGATGATATTAGAGATTTTACTTTTCTATTTCTGGTTAGGTTGGCCAAAGGTTTATCAATTTTGTTAATCTTTTTTAAAAAACCAACTTATTATTTCATTGATCTTCTGAATGATTCTTTTGTTTTCAATTTCATTTGATTCTGCCCTAATTTTGGTTATTTCTTTTCTTCTGCTGGGTTTTGGTTGGAATATTCTTCATTTTCCAGTTGCTTGAGATGGTTCATTACATTGTTGGCTTCCTCTCTTTGTGTTTCTTGATGAAGGCTTCCAATGCTATAAATTTCCCTCTTAAGACTGCCTTTGCAGTATCCCACAGGTTTGGATAATTTGTGTCTCCATTATCTTTTTGTTCCATAAATTTGTTGATTTCCTTCTTAATCTTATCTTTGACACAGCTATCATTCAGCCTAAGATTATTTTGCTTCAATGACTTTCTTTGAGTATGAATATTCCTGTTGCTATTGAGTTTGAGTTTTATTCCATGGTAGTCTGAGAAGATACAAGGAATAATTTCTACAGTTTTAAATTTGCTGAGGTTAGATTTGTCACCTAGGACATGATATATTTTGAAGGAAGGCCCATGGTCTGATGAGAAGAATGTATATTCAGTTTTGTTAGGGTGGATGTTCTGTATAGGTCTGTAAAGTCCATTTTTTCTAGGTTAGTTTTAAATCTAATATATCTTTGTTTAGTTTCTTCTTGGAGGATCTATCCAAAACTGTCAAATGAATGTTAAAATCTCCAACAATTATAGTGCAGAAAGATATCAAGTTGTTCATATCCATTAGGGTCTGCTTTATGAATCGAGGAGCATTCTGATAGGGTGCATGAATGTTTATTATTGCAATCTTTTCATGTTGGGTATTTCCTTTGACAAATATGTAATAATGACCTTCCTTATCTTTCTTTATTTTTGTTAGTTTAAAGCCAGTTTTATTTGCTACTAAAATTGCAACCCCTGCTTTTTTCTGGTTTCCATTTGCATGTATTATACAAGTCCATCCCTTCACCCTGAGTCTATTTTTATCCTTTAAGGTCATGTGAGATTCTTGTATACAGCAGATATACAGTTAGCCAGCCTGTGCCTCTTAAGAGGACAATTTAAACCATTCACATTAATTGAGAGAATTGATAAGCCTGGTTGTGTTTTGGGTGTCATGATTTTCACATATCCAGGGGATATTTTTAATCTTTTCACCACTGTGGAAGTTGGGTTTTGTTCAAAAATCTCTGGATGAGTTTACTTTGGAGGTGGAGCATTGTGCTGGTCATGGTGGAGAATGGGTCTGAGAATATCCTAGAGAGCTGGTTTAGTCATGGCAAATTTCTTCAAAATGTCTATGTCATTAAAGTATTTTATTTCACCATCACAAATGAAACTCTATTTAGCTGGATACAGAGTCCTGGGCTGGAAGTTGTTTTATTTTAGGAGATTGAAATTCAATGACCATCTTCTTCTGGCTTGAAATGTTTCAGCTGAGAGATCTACAGTCATTCTGATACTTCTCCCTTTGTAGGTGATTTTTTCTTAGATTTGGCTGCTTGTAGAATTTTCTCCTTTGTCTTAACTTTGGCAAAGTTAATCACAGTGTGTCTAGGAAATGTTTTATTTGGAAGCTTTATTTGAATTTTATTTCACCATCACAATGAAACTCTGTTTAGCTGGATACAGAGTTCTTTATTTTAGGAGATTGAAGTTCGATGGCCATCTTCTGGCTTGAAATGTTTGGCTGAGAGATCTGTAGTAATTCTGATACCTTTCCCTTTGTAGGTGATGCTTCTCTTATATCTGGCTGCTTGCAGAATTTTCTCCTTCATCTTAACTTTGGCAAAGTTAATCACAATGTGTCTAGGAGATGCTTTATTTGGATTGAGTCTTGCTGGGGTTCTGAAACTGTCTGCTATCTGAAGTTCTGTATCTCTTGCAATGCTTAGGAAATTCTCCAAAATCTCTTGGAGTAGAGCATCTGTACATTTAGGACCATCCTCTTCTCCTTTGGGAATTCCTATAAGATGAATGTTTGATCTTTTGGAGTGATCCCACAACTCTCTCAGGGAATGATCAGTTTTTGCTCTCCATTTGTCTGCCTCTTTGAGTGTGTGGGAACATTCAAAAGCTTTGTATTCAGTTTCAGAGATCCTTTCTTCTGCCTGGTCAACTCTATTACTGAGGGAGTCTAGGGTATTTTATAGCTATTCAACTGACTTTTTCATTTCCTTGAGCTCTGTTATCTCTTTTCTCATTATGTCCATATCTTTGGTGACTTGGGCTTTGAATTCATTAATTTCTGGAGACAACTTTAGAGCTACCCTTTGGAATTAAAGTTCTATCTATACTTCCATTCTATTTGTCTTATTTGTAATCCAGATTCTGAATTTTATTTCTGACATTGCTGCCATTTGTGTATGCATTGCATCTTCAGTTATATCTCCTTTCTCATTTCTTCAGTGGGTTGATCTACTCTGGTTATTCATTGCCAGAGTTCTTCTGTTGAGTCTGCACCATGTTTATTTTCTACCGTTTGGTTATTACAACTTGCAGGGTGAGATTGATTTGGAGTTTCCAGGTAGTAGAGATAGCCCCTTACCAAAGTGCTAGGCTTTGTAATTGTGGCTTATTTTCTATAATCCATCAAAGGCCCTTTTCAGAGTTTTAGCCAGAGACTCTGAGGACCTACTGAGGTAGTGAAAGCTAGGTTTGTTTTGATATCAGCCAACCTCTACCCCATCCTACGAAACCACGTAATAAGGTTTTAAATCTCAACTATGAAGAGATACAAAGAGCTGTGATGCCCAGCTCCCACCCTTCAGTTCTTTTCCACTACAGAACTTCAAAGGTCAACTTCAGACTGTCCCTGAGTAGACAGCCCCAGACACAGGTTCCAATTAATTTGACTCAGGCTATGTACATTCTTCTCAATAGAGAGGGATTCAAGGGTCTCCAAGAACACAATTGGAGCCAGAGATCCATACCTCTGCCTGCCAGACTCAGTCCACATTGTTGTCTTCTTCTCTGCTCACACACCAGTTGAAGCCAGGGGCCATGCCCCTGCCTACCAGTCTCAGTCCATGCCCAACTATCCTCTGCTTGCCAGAACAGTTGGAGGCAGGGGAACACACTTCTGCCAGTCTCAGTCCACTACCTGGCAACCCTCTGTTAGCAGGCTCTTTTGGAGTCAGGGCACCACACCCCACCCTCCGGTCTCATTCCACACACAGCTAGCCTCTGCTTGCCTGACCAGTTGCACTCAGAGGACCACACTCCCGACTGTCCATCTCAGTCCACTGCCTGGCAAGCCTCTGTTCATAGGGTGTTAGAGTTAGGGCACTGCACTCCACCTGCAGGTCTCAGTCCTCACCTGATGAGCCTCTGTTTACCAGTCCCACTGGAGACAGGGGACCATGCCCCAGCCCTCAGGTCTTGCTTCATACCCAGTAAGCCACTGCTCAAGGGTTCTATTGAAATCAGGAGACCACGGGCGGTGCCTGTGGCTCAACTGCAACAAAAAAATAGCCGGGTGTTGTGGTGGGCACCTGTAGTCCCAGCTACTTAGGAGGCTGAGACAAGAGAATTGCCTAAGCCCAGGAGTTGGAGGTTGCTGTGAGCTGTGATACCACAGCACTCTACCAAGGGCAATAAAGTGAGACTCTTGTCTCTAAAAAGAGAAAAAAAAAGTTAAAAAAGAAATCAGGAGACCATGCCTCTGCTCTCAGATCTCTGTCTGCGCCCAGCAAGCCTCTGTTTGTGGGCTCAGCAGGGGCTAGGGACCAGCCCTATCTGCCAAACTGAGTCCAAACAGTGCAACCACTCTCCTGCTTTGGGTGCCATCAGAACTGGGGATTCTGCAGCCCATCCTGCCAGACACAGTCCAAACTGAGGGTCAATACCACCACTGGCCAGGCATAGTCATAACTAGGGGACTGCTCCTCCTCTCGCCAATGTCCCTTTCCTTTTACATCTTCTTTCTTCTCCATTAGTCACAGATTCTGTCCTGATGGTTGGCAGTCTACACTATGCCCAGATCTCTCAGGACAAGACCAAACACTCTGTGCTCTGCAGGGGGCAGAATTTCAGACCACCATGTGAGGGTGGAAACAGTGGACTGGGAGTTTGGACTTGTGGGGGAAAATATTTGTTCAATTTTGTGCCTGTTGGGGTGGTATCTAGGTTCATAGGGGGACCTTCCCTGGAGAAAGAGACCTGGAGTTTAGTGGCTCTCTCCATCAAGGTAAAGTGAGAGGTCTTTTGTTCCCTGCTTGTTTGCAGATAGCCTGTGGCAGGCCTCCTGCTTTGGGAAGAGGTCTCCCGTCCTCTAGTTGATAGGCTTTGTACCTGTTATTTGTTTTCTTGAATGATCTTCCTTGGAGTTACAGCTTGCTGAACTTCTTTCTTGACTCAGCTCCCAACCTTTGGCTTCATAGAGTCAGATTCCATCTAGTTTTTCTTCCTCTGCTCAGGAGCCTCTGACAAGTATTGCTACCATCAGCCACCTTCCCAGGATTCCTCAAACATTTGTGTCAGATTTTCTGAATATTAATCCTAGTAACAATGCTAATTTTCAAGCTAGTATTTCATGAAAGAAGAAGCCACTTTGCATGTCTTGCACATAAAGATTCAGTGGAACTGTTCTTGAATGGAACTGTCATAAAAATGGACCACTGATGAAAATGGCTTAAATTGTATATGTTTAATGGTATGACTTTTCAGCGTGAAATTTTAAAAATACTTAGTTTCTTAGCAAAATTGGACTTAATAAATGGTAAAAGAAAAGTAATCTTTTAAACTATAGCAAAGCAATCTGGCTACATCTACTAAAGAGGAGATTCCACACAGAGACTTCTTGTTTCCTGTGATGGAAACTTGTGAAATCTCTGGAAGGCATCTGTGGAAGGTCTGGGGCTTTTTGTCATTTAGTTCACTCTGTGTGTCTGTTTCTCTACCCTGCCTGATGATGTCCCTCCCCAACATGCTGGTAACATTATGTGGCAAGCTTTTTTTATAGGTCTTTCTCCCATGGGTCCCCTGAGATGCCAACGTCTGTGTCCTGTGACCAAGTGAAGGTGTGGGGTGATGAGGCTCCTGAGCCAGAAGTGAGGGCTGGAATCCCAGCTCCCAGTCGTACCAGCCTTGACCTTCAATATGGAAAAGGGGGGTGGTAATAAAAGTATTTACCTCATTATTGTAAGGATTAAATAAGAGAATGTATGTAAAAAGATTAGTGGGGTGTCTGACTCATGCCAAATAGTCAGCTCTTGCTTTTGGTTTCCAGATGTGTGAGTTTGTGTATATCAATAGTTGATTTTGTTTTAACCCTGCTAGTTTTGATCCTCTTTATCACAAGCTATTTTACTCATTCTCCTCATATTCCTGGCTACATATTATCTTTCAAATCCTGGAGCATCATTGTGTTGTAAGGGTTAAAGCAGGTATATGTAGTTTTCTAGAATTGCAATAGGCGCATAGTTGTGCAATAAATGCAAAGTCTGATTTCTTTGTGTGCCATGGCCCCTAATGGGTTCAGTGACCTCTCTGTCTTCTAAGCAGGAACCTCCCAGGCACTCTTGTGTCACCCCCTTTCGTTGGTTTCTGGATCCTCTTTTTTCTTTCTTTCTTTCTTTCTTTTTTTTTTTTTTTTGAGACAGATTCTCATGTCACCCTTGGTAGAGTGCTATGGCTTCACAGCTCACAGCAACCTCAAACTCTTGGGCTTAAGTGATTCTCTTGCCTCAGCCTTCCCAGTAGCTAGAACTAGAGACACCTGCCACAACACTTGGCTGTTTTGTTGTTGTTGTCGTCATTGCATTGTCATTTTTAGCAGGCCCAGGCTGGGTTTGAACCTGCCAGATTTGCTGTATGTGGCTGGCATAGAGCCATCTGGGTCCTCTTGGTCCTGTGGTGACTCACAGGACAGGGATGTGCCACCTTGTCACAGTACCATGTCTTCATCTTCACCTTCCTTTCTGTCCTCCATGGAGACTTCACAGGACCCCAAAGTCACTATGTTGCCCCAGCCTGACTGCAACAAAAGATCAGTCCCAAGCTTACATTCCCTAGCCTTTCTCTACCCAGGGTAGATTCCTTCCAAAGTGCTGCAGACTCGGGTTGGTTGTGGCCCTGTGGCCTCCACAGCCTCTACCTGTCCTTTTCTTGCCCAGCTGTGCCCCCTATCCCTGTCCTAGTGCTGGGTCTGCCCAAGGCTGCCAAGGCCTCCTTTATTTGAGGCTTTCCCATTTACCCTCTAAGCTGCTACAAGAATTTTCTCCCATAAAAAGCAAATCAGACCCTGAAAAACCCACAGGTTCTCTAACCGGGAATGATTTCCACAGAAGGCACAAGCACTAGCTTGTTACTGTCCATTCATGAAAGAGAAGAGGAGGCTCATGACAAAGTGGTCTGGAGGCACCAGCACCTTTAGGGAGTTCCTCTGTGGGTACCTCTCCCTCCACACTCACACCAACCCTGTGGTGTCCTGGGAACTCTCTCTGCTGCTCATCTCCCAGGTTCCCCACTTTTCACACCCCTTCTCACCTCCCTCTATACCTCTCCCTCTTTTTTCTCTGCTCATCTCTGTTTCTGTGTTTCTCCATCTCTTTCTGTATCTCCTCTGTGCTCTAAAAATGACCTTAGAGCCAGTGCTCACAGGGTCTTCTCTTCACTGGCCCCATGGTGGCTGAGGGAGAGCCCCCAGTGTTCCCAATGCAGACCTTGTGAGGATTACAGTAGACTAGACTAGACTGTCATTCTTCATTACTTATGTGTTTATTTTACCTAACTACAGCAGGATTACAAGCTCCTGCTGTAGTTAAGTAAGAGTATTCTATATAACTATCCTAATTCAATTACTGTCATCTTTGTTTTCCAAAATTTGTTGCTTTGGACTGCTGTGCATGGTTTTTGTTTTGTTTTGAAATTTTCTCTTAAAATTCTCTGTGGTGTTGAAATTTATCAAAAGCACAGAATGTTTCTTGTGTCACTCTGATGGACTGGGCTAGCCGTATTTTTGTTTTAGACACTTTTTTTTTTTTTAGAGACAGAGTCTCACTTTATCACCCTCGGTAGAGGGCAGTGGCTTCACAGATCACAGCAACTTCCACATCTTGGGCTTAGGCAATACTCTTGCCTCAGTCTCCAGAGTAGCTGAGACTACAGGCACCCACCACAACGCCCGGCTGCTTTTTTGTTGTAGTTTGGCCAGGGCTGGGTTTGAACCTGCCACCCTCGGTATATGGGGGCAGCACCCTACTCACTGAGCCACAGGCATGGCCCCAAACACAGGTGCCACCCCTAGACACATTTTTGAACATCAAGGTGTAAGCCATAGTTTTATTTATTTATTTATTTTAATTGTTGTTGTTGTTGTTGTTTGGGATTCATTGAGAGTACAAAGAATTAAGTTATGCTTATTGAATTTGTTAAAGTCTCTCTTATAATTGTGTCCTGCCTCCAAGAGGTGTGCCATACACTGTAACCCCCAACTCCTACCCTTCTCCCTTCTCCCCACTTGCTCATTCCCCTACCCTCACTTGTATTAGCTCATCTACTTCCTTCATGTTAGAATTGAGTACATTGGATTCTTGTTTCTCCATCCTTGTGATGCTTTACTAAGAATAATGTGTTCTACTTCCATCCAGGTTAATACAAAGGATGTAAAGTCTCCATTTTTTAAAATGGCTGAATAGTATTACATGGTATACACATACCACAGCTTATTAATCTATTCCTGGGTTAGTGGGCACTTAGGCTGTTTCCATATCTTGGCAATTGTAAATTGAGCTGTGATAAATAGTCTAGTGCAGATGTCCTTATGTTAAAAGGATTTTTTCTTCTTCTGGGTATATGCTTACTAACGGGATTTCGGGATCAAATCCCGAAAGGGTCTAGGATTTTGGGTCTAATTTGAGTTCTTTGAGGGTTCTCCATACTTCCTTCCAAAAAGGTTGTATTATTTGCAGTCTTCCCAACAGTGTAAAAGTGTTCCCTTCTCTCCACATCCACACCAGCGTCTGCAGCTTTGAGACCATGA
Organism: Otolemur garnettii; assembly: GCF_000181295.1. Lineage (NCBI taxonomy): Eukaryota > Metazoa > Chordata > Mammalia > Primates > Galagidae > Otolemur > Otolemur garnettii. The sequence goes on from NW_003852466.1 coordinate 8,576,797, forward strand.
TATGGGCCATTCTCATTGGGGTTGTGATATCTCAGGGTGGCTTGATTCGCATTTCTCTGATGATTAGAGATGATGAACATTTTTTTTTCATATGTTTGTTAGTCATTCATCCATCTTCTTTAGAGAAGGTTCTCTTCATGTCATATCATTTCCCAGTGATATTTGGGGTTGTTGGCTCTTTTTTGGTTCATTAATTTGAGTTCTCTATAGATCCTAGTTATGAAGCTTTTGTCTAATTCATAATATGCAAATATCTTTTCCTATTCTGAAGGTCATCTGTTTGCTCTGGTTGTTGTTTCCTTAGCTGTACAGAAGCTTTTCAGTTTAATTAAGTCCCATTTGTTTATTTTTGTTGTTATTTCAATTGCCACCAAAGTCTTCTTCATAAAATCTTTCCGCAGGCCAATATCTTCAAGTGTTTTCTCCACACTTTCTTTGAGGATTTTTTATTGTTTTGTGCCTTAGATTGATATCTTTTATCCATCTTCAATCAATTTTTGTAAGTTGTGAGAGGTGTGGGTCCAGTTTCAGTCTTTTACACGTGGTTATCCAGTGCTCCAAGCACCATTTATTGAATAGGGATTATTTTCCCCAGTGTATGTTTTTGTTTGTTTATCAAAGATCTGGTGGCTGTAAAAGTTAATTTCATCTTTTGGTTTTTTTCCATTTGGCTCCAAATGTCAATGTCTATTTTTGTGCCACTACCATGCTGTTTTGATCACTATGGCCTTGCGGTATAGCAGAAAGTCTGGTGTTATCTTTGGCTTCCATAACTGAGACTCATAGAAGCAAGCTATCAAATGCATGTCATTGTCTTCAGGATTCCAAGATTCTGCAGTTACTGCTGCTGCTGCCAGCCATGTGCCTGTGACAGCTGGTCGGAACAGCATTTCCCTTTCCTGGGAAGAAGGTGTGCTCAGTAGTGCTCATTGTTAAAGAGGAGTTTATGTCTGGTATATAAAGAGCTAGTCTCTCTCTGACAGCTGCCTGCCAAGTGGCTCCATCTGCCATCAAAAGCCAACAGGACACAGCTCACTGCCACAAGGCATCCTGAAATATTTCTCCTAACTTTAACATTTTCATTATTCCATTTTAATTTGTTGTGAAGATATCGATCTGACTGCCTTGTTTAGACATGTGGTGTAGCCACCTTAGTTTTGAATTTAATGTGTAGTTTACAACTCCAAGCCTGCTGAAGGCTCACTGCATCTGAGCGAGAGATAGGAGGATGAAGCAAGAGACACAGGAAGGATTATATGAAGTTTGCTGCCTCCTGGATTCAGGGACCAAGGTAGGGGGGGAAGCCAGGTACTTTCTGTAACAAGCATAAAACAAAAGGAAAAGTCTTTAGAGCCGAGGTCAGGACATCTGAACCCCTGTGCTAAGGCACCTCGAGCCAAGCTTGTGCTCTGGAGCCTCTGTCTGTCTCTTGCAATATTAACTCCTTGCAGGCAGAGACTGTCTTTGTCATGTTGATAATAGCTATTCAATTAAAGCTTGTTGAAAGAATTAAGGCATGGTGATTCTAAATTTCTTTTAATAAAAATATCGATTTTTAGGTGTCAAAATGTATCATAAGAAAAGGAAGTACTGTTGAAGCAGTAGAGCAGGATCAGATCAGATTCCTAAAGACTTGTGGTTCTTGGATGGGTAGAAGAAGGAGCCACGGCTCCACTCCAGGTTCTTCATAGCTACCCACAGGATGAGGCTGAGATCTGTGAAGGTAGCACCAAATATCATATATTCTGAACCAGGATAAGTCTGCTCAGCAACAAATCCTAGATGGAAAGTTAGCTGGGGGGCAATATAGTCATGTGTTGGAACAAATGTCAAGGTAGATAGCAGGAACCCAGAGCTTCTCTGAAGCCACTAAAATGTTCTGATACTTCAGCTGTTTGTTGAAGTGGTGACTATTGAAGCAGTATTATTAAAGAGATGTAAGCTAGCAAGCCTCCAGTACAAATTCTAAGGAGCAGTCAGCATTTCCTCCCATAAGAACAGTTGGGTACCTAGCAAACCATTAAATGTTCAGCAGAATTAATGAATAGGGTAAGTTTTTGAGCTTTGATGTGACTGAACTAGGAAATGTACAGCTAGTTTCACAATTGCTCTTTTTGCCAGTGACGTGCACTCTTATTCATTCTGTTTGGCCTGACCTACAATACATAGCATGGTGGTTTCTGGACATGCTACAGTTCTGTGTTTTGAGTGAGGGTATGAGCATGTCTCTATGTATTAAAGATTGCATCTGCTCAGCACTCATAGATTCCTTTTTATTTTGTCCTTTAAATTATTTGTGGCTTGTTGTGAATGCTGAGAAAGCTGTTAAAGTCCTTTATTAGCATAATTATCTGAAAATTCAGATCTTGGTTTTTATTGACATCATGAATTTTCTTATGAGTTCTTTTTCCCCAGATGTTGCACTCATATATAAACTTGAATATATGAAGCTAACTTTTTTAAACTCCTAATATAGCAGAAAGGCCACTAAATTTGGCACAAAACTCAGGTTCTTATGAAGAATCAATTATCAACTTGACTTTCTCTTGGCTACAGGAAGCATTTAGAGAAGGACTTCCAAAAATCCACTTCTCCATTAAAGCAACAAGAACACTTGTAAAAACTGACAATAACATTTTTTTTGTTTGTTTTTTTGAGACAGAGCCTCAAGCTGTCCCCCTGGGTAGAGTGCAGTGGCATCTCAGCTCACAGCAACCTCCAACTCTTGGGCTCAAGCGAGTCTTCTGCCTCTGCCTCGCAAGTAGCTAGGACCACAGGCGCCTGCCACAACGCCTGGCTATTTTTTGGTTGCAGCCGTCATTGTTGTTTGGTGGGCCTGGGCTGGATTCGAATCTGCCACCTTGGGTGTACGTGGCTGGTGCCTTAGCCACTTGAGCCACAGGCACCGAGCCAAAATTTTTTTTTAAATCAGAAGTGAATAAATTAATTAAAAGCCTCTAGTAATCTAAGGAATATTTATTCAAAAATAACTGAATCTCAGTAAGAACAGTAGGCCCTGATCACTGTTTTGCTTTGTGATGCAAAGTGAAGTCTTTGAGAGTTTTTCTATCTTTCTTTCTTTTTTTTTTTTGCAGAGACAGAGTCTCACTTTATTGCCCTTGGTAAAGTGCAGTGGCATCACACAGCTCACACCAACCTCCAACTCCTGGGCTTAGCTGATTCTCTTGCCTCAGCTTCCTGAGTAGCTGAGACTATAGGCACCTGCCACAACACCTGTCTAATTTTTCGCTGCAGTTTGGTCGGGGCCAGGTTTAAACCCACCACCCTCAGTATATGGGCCAGTGCCCTACCTAATGAGTGACAGATGCTACAGAAAGTTTTTCAATTGATCTATTCTTTCTCCTCAGTTCCACAGTAGCCTTGAAGACCAAGTCTTATGACCACAGTAATTGTGAAAACCAGGAGCCTAGTGACCTCTAAGAGCAAATAACAGGTTTAGAGATTCTAAAAAATGATCAGTCACTATCATCATTTGGCCTGCTTAGAAACTTTTTTTTGGAAAATTCCCATTTATGAGCCTCGTCTTTATTTGACATGACTCAGTGCTATTTCTGTAATGAAAGTACTGTCCTTGAGGCCTTGGTTAAAAACATCCGCAATAATTATTTAATATAAAAGCTGCCCAAGGCAGTAGTAACACCACTTAGGGGGAATCTGGAAAATGAAATGTCTGTAGCAGCTTTGAAAAGTTCTGACATATTCTAGGCAATGTGGAAGGTCATGCACATGTACCTGAAAGATTTGAAATGATTACTTGTAGGTGACCTTAAGACCCTTCAAAGCAGGAAGTGAAGGCTTTAAAGCACTGCCAGAGTGGTGTTGAAGGAACTCCTCAAGCCAAACAGTCCATGAAGGGTGGGAGAATTTTTAGTACAAGGCATGTGAGAAAATCTATGTTTAATCATTAGCTAACTAGCAATTAGCTACCAAAGGAGAAATTTCAGTGACCTCACATAAGAATACAGACTTCATAAAATTAATCCAAGAAAATTCCTAGACAACAACAAAACCAGAGAGGGGTTCTGAGAGTTGCCACATCATATCATGCTAAATGTTGAGTTTAAAAAGAGAGAGTAGTAGGGAAGGAGAATGCAATGAGAGGAAGCAAAGAAACAGGAAGGAAAAAGGAAATTATGGCTCATGCAATGGGAAACCAAAAGCAATCAATAGAAAGTGTCCAAAAAGAAGCTCAGATATTGGGCTTACTAAAAAAAAGATGAATCAAATACAAGGATCTTCAATAAAATTAACAGCTTATGACACCATGGCACTCTACCCAGGGTAAATTGGATTAATCCCTCCAGTCAAAAGGCAGAGATTGGCAGAATGGACAAAAAAGTCATGATCCAACTATATGATATCTCAGGGACATTAGTAGGTTGAAAGGAAAAGGATGGAACAGATACAGTACGCAAGCAGTAACCAAATGCTAGCTGAAGTGGCTATAGTAATATCAGACATAACAAAATTGGAGACAGATTTTTGCTAGAGACAAAGTGGATGCTTTAAAATGATGAAAGGGTTAATTCATCAGGAAGACACAACAATTACATACACACCCAATAACCAATCCCCAAAACACATGAGACAGAAACTGAATTTCAGGGAGAAATTGACAATTCAACAATAATAGCTGGAAACTTCAAATCTACAATGATGGATGGAATAACGAACCAGAAGATCAAGTGAATAGAAAACTTGAAGAACCTTACAAAGCAGCCTCACCTACCAGACAGCTATAGAATATACTCCACTCAACGATAGCAGGCTACATGTTCTTCTCAGTGCACACAAAACACTCTTTAGGGTAGTTTGTATGTTAGTCCATAAAATAAGCCTCAATAAGTTGAAAATTATTGAAGTACTAGAAAGTGTTGAAATCAATACTAAAAAGAAATTTGGGGAATTAATAAATACGTGGAAATTAAGCAAAACACACCTAAATAAACAATGGGTCAGAGAAGAAATCCCAGTGGAAATTAGGAAATATTTTGTGATGTATGAAAGTGAAAATTTAACATAGCAACATTTATGGAATACAGCTATGGTCTAAGTTTGAGGGTTATTTGGAGTTATAAATGCCTACATTGAAGAGAATAATGACCTCAAATTAATAACCTAAACTTCCACCTTAAAAAAATAAGTAAAAGAGTCAATCAAACTCAAAGCAAGAAGATGTAGGAAAATAAAGATCAGAGCTGAAATAATGGAAAAAAATAAGAAAAATCAACAATGGCTCAGTGCCTGTGGCTCAAGTGGCTAAGGCGCCAGCCACATACACCTAAGGTGGTGGGCTCGAATCCAGCCTGGGCTCGAATCCAGCCTGGGCCCTCCAAACAACAATGATGGCTGCAACTGAAAAAAAATAGCCAGGCATTGTGGCGGGTGCCTGTGGTCCTAGCAACTTGGGAGGCAGAGGCAGGAGACTCGCTTGAGCCCAGGAGTTGGAAGTTGCTGTGAGCTATGCCACAACACTCTACCCAGGGGGACAGCTTGAGGCTCTGTCTCAAAAAAAAAAAAAGAAAAATCAATAAAACCAAAAGTTGATTCCCTAAAAAGATCAAGAAAATCAATAAACCTTTATAAGCTAACCAAGAAGAAAAGTAGAGAATCAAATTATTGGAGTCTTTTACTTCTTAAAATACTTACCAATCACTCACAGGATTACAGAAACAAAAGAAATGGGAACATGGACTTAGAAGCTAGATGCAGCCCAGTTAATCCTCTGTGTTCCTTTAGGCAGATTAGTTGATGCCCTACTCATATTGGGAGCAGGGGAAAAAGAAGCTGATTCCTCCTATCTCAATTCACAGAACGAGTTTTTCTTGCTCAATGAGTCAGCTGCGCGGTGCCATTCTAGTTAATCTCAGAGTGGCTCACTGCCTTCAAAGACCATGGTACAGAGCCTTTGTAGGTAATAGGTCAGGCTTGTCCAGGCACTTTCATACCTTTTTTCCCAAGTCCTTTTGGGTCCCAGACAGGCCCTCACAGACTGTTTTCCTGGGGTCCTTTCTGGCTTCAGCCTGGCCCTTGCACGCCTTTTTCCTGAAGTCATTTAATGTTTGTGCCAAGCTGTCTCATGAAGCCCCCAGTATGGTATGTTTGTATATCTGTTTTCACCAATCCATTTCTTTTTGGAGGTTCACGTCCACACCCATTATCTGTACACCATATAGTCACAAAACTTTCATATAGTCATTTCATTATTGTATCAATTTAACTCTACTCCCATAATCCTAACTTCCCTAATGTTCACCCACAGGGTGATCCCACTTCTTGGCAATTGTGAATTGAGCTGAAGTAAACATTCTAGTGCAAATGTCCTTATGGTAAAATGATTTTTAAAAAATTTTCTCTATACGTATACATGTGTTTATTTGGTTTCTACTTTTTGCCTTCACAAAATTAAAAAGCTTTAAAATTTAATCACAATAACAATGTTTAAGATAAAGACTAGAAACAAAAACCTTGTAAAGAACAAATGAAGATAAATACATTCAGAAAAGAAATCAGATGATTGCTTCAATGAAATATTGAGCAATAATATAATAATAATGATAATAATACAAAAAATTAATATGATCTTTATCATCCAAAAAAGTGGCATGATCTGTTTTTTGAAATTATCTTCTATTTTTATTAATAAATATTAGTTGTTTATTTTTTGAGACTCTGGAAAAAAAAATAAGTAGTTAACTGATGACTCCATACTAAACCTCAGAGTCAAAGCATTCTATGATAGACATACTTTTATCTGACAATCTGAATGTTATGATTTTTTTTTTTTTCTGGGTAGATACCTAACAGTGAGATTGCTGGATCAAATGGGAAGTCTACTTTTTTGGTTCTTTGAAAATTCTCCATACTTTTTTCTATAAAGGCTATATTAGTTTGTAATCCCACCAACAGTGCAAAAATGTTCCTTTATCTTCTCATCCATACTAGCATCTGCAGGTTTGATATATGGGCTTTTATATGCATATAAAAATATATGCAGATTTTGTGATATGGGCTAATCTTACTGGGGTTAGGTGATATCTCAGAGTGGTTGGGGATTTGCATTTCTCTGATGATTAGGGATGATGAGCATTTTTGCATGTGTTTGTTGGCTATCTGTTATCTTTACAGACATTTCTGTTCAAGTCTCTTGCTCACTTATAAATGGGATTGTTTGCTGTTTTCCTGTTGCTATAACTTGAGTTCTCTGTAAATTCTATTTATCATCCCTTTGTCATATTTGTAGAATGCAAATATCCTCTCCCAATTCTGAAGGCTGTCTGTTTGCTTTAGTTTGGTAGCCTTAACTGTGCAGAAACTTTTTAGCTTAATCATGTCCCATTCATTTATTTTTGGTGCTGTGATTGTTAAGGGGGTCTTTCCATCTTCTTTTATTCAATGGATGTACTTTGAAGTTGTCTGGAAATGGAGCCCTATTTACTCACTGTTTTATCCAGAGAAGCTTTACTTCACTTTCCCAGGTTCTCTGTTAATCCTACACTCCAAGTTTCTCTACCACCCAGTTGCTCTGTAGAGCATATAAACATTTCAGAGCTTCCAAAGAAAACACATATCTTTAAAAATTAGTGTGTGCATGTAAAAATTGTGGGAGTGAAGTATAAAAGAAATAATTTTAGTTTAGCAAGAGAAATGATTTCAGTTAAATGAAATACATTTCATTTTTTTCAATAAATATGTTTTGGAGTGCTTTTTTCGAGACAGTAAATTCTGAAGGCACTGAGGTAGGTGAAGATATTTCAGATAAAGTAGATATAGTCATCAAATATAGATATAGGAGCAGTTTTGAAAAGGAAAAATAGAAAACCTCAGTTTTAATTTTAACTCTGACATGGGTAAGTCTATCAAGAGCTTTAAGTTTTAGATTTTTATTATAAACACACATCATAAGTTTATAATATTAAAATATATATGTGTGCCTACACATGTATGTATAACTACTGTGTGACATGTGGCATACTCTTAATATTTATCAAAAGGAATAATAATAAAACTAATGGGCTGACCATTGTTGAACACTGGATATGAGCTAAGTGATTCATGTATAAAGCTTCATTTAATCCTTCAAAGAATTGCATGTAATAGTAATTATTCCTCGTCCCATTTTATAGGTGAGTAAAACCCAAAGCATCAGATTAGCAAGTGGCAGGAACAAAGGAGCTCTTAGCTCTAGGAAATGTTCTTCATAATATATTCTCAGAAAATGCCCTGAGACCTTGGAGAATGCTGACATTTGCAAATATCAAGTACTGTCAAGTAGATCTCAATTCAAGGACCTCCTGGAAGGTTTAAATGATTTCCTTCAGCCTAACAATAACTGTTGCCTGGGGACAGAGGTTCCTGATACACTAGTGCACACAAGGACCACTGCCACATACAGACACAGAGGGAACTTCAAAGCTGTCCTGAGATCTCGATGGGCACCCACTACTGGCACTTGTGGATATTAAATTCTGAAGTTTTCACATGCCACTGGCCCACTTTCCCATAAAAACTTCTTTATGAATGGCATGCTACTCCAATCCAAGGTGATCTAAACCATACTATGACACATTAATATTTCATGGAGTTAGAAAGTTCAAGCTTGTCATCATAAGGAGAAATTCTCATTTGAGTATGTAAGTCAGTGTACAAGTTTGTCTCATGTCCTATGGCAAATTTACAGAGAAGCATTTATGTTATTTCTGTGCCCTGTAGCATAAGTTAGCCAGTATTTTATTTAGAACATGATGTGATCTGTTGCACTTTCACCATACTTCTTTGGTTTTTTTTTTTCTTTTTTGAGCTCAGTAAAACATACTACTTTTGTGAGCTTTACTAAGTTCGCTAACTTTCCTTTTCCTTCTGGTCTAGAGTGTTAAACTAAACCACCAGCTGGAATGTGGAGTTAGGGAGTTAAAGTCAAAGATTAACTTGTCCTGTGTAACTATGCAATCATGCTCTTTGCCCTCTTAAGAATAAGAAATTCCCAGATTAGTCTCAAGAAAGAGTCAGTTTTTGATGGACTTTAAAATTTTAACATATCCAAAGTGCATTTTTGTTTATAAAAGTGCAAACAAGACTGACTTGAGTTCCAAACTAATTGTTAAGAAATTTGAGTTTTTTCCTTTTCCCAAAGAAAAGTAGTCCAAAAATTGGTAGAGAAATTTTAGACATGTGTAGGAAATTTTGCACAGATTCTCAGAAGCAGCATCTAAGGGGTGTTGGCTGTGGCTGAACTGAGCAGGATTTACTAAGGGTTATCGGACCCCTGTGTGTCTGTGCCTTCGCTAATTTGTCTTGGTAACAACTCTGTCACCAAGTAAGATACTGTACAGTGCAGGAAATGAAGACCCAGTCTGAGATAAATGCTCAGACATCTGTCTAGGAAATTGCAGCTGGTGGGGAACTGAGCTCTTCCGATGTCCAGTCTAGTGTAAGAACAATGTAATTTTGTGCTGTTATTACTTACTGTTTCTCTTTTTCTGTGGCATCACTATTAAAACATGACAAATAAACAAATAGTCATCTCTAGAGGCAATGTTAAGTGGAGAATTGACCTGTTGGGAATTACTGCCTGTGGAGAATTTCCTAGTCCCCTTCTCCAATATTCATGCTGTGCCTATTTGGGGCTGGCTAGAGTGCTTCCTGGGTCTTCTCAGTGACTATAAGACTCAGAACAGCGACAAGGATAATAAAGAAAACAAACAAATCTGGAGTGCAAATTCTGAGATGTCCTGTGTAGAAGACGGAGCGCAGTGAGGGAACCTTGGTGCTTATCTAGAGACATCTGCCCAGCTGGCCTGCCTGAGCAGGTGGCCTTTCACCTGTCACCTGGAGAGTGTGGAGGCAGCTGAGGAGAGGGATGACGTCTAAGGCAAGATAAACTGGCACTTAGACAAACTGAAAGCAAACAGGGGTTATCTGGAGCTCCGTGGCTGAGGGAGATTATCACAAGATGTTGGGTAGATACAGAGCCTCTCTCAACCACCCTGTGCCAATAAGAACCTAGAGAAGCCTGTGTCCCTTGGTCTGGTGCTGAGTGCTAGAGTGGTGCCCAGGTGGTGCTGCCACCTGGTCTCACAGCCCACTTTGTTCCAACCCCAGGAAATGCTTCTCCACATCTCTTGCCCTTTGTTCCCAAAACAAAGGGTGAGGTTAAGTTTCCAAATGCTGCCAAGATTTGTAAACTACACCAGTTACAACACTGGAGAGTCACTGCTTTGGGCTCTGGGAGAATTAGGGCTGCGGTAATGCATGGGTAAGGGAAAATGCACCCTCATGTCAAATTCCTCTACGCAGATGGCTTGAGATCTATCCTACTGCTTGCAAAGTATTATTTCCCAGTATTGTTGAATATCCATTTCTGTGTTTCCTTTGTGAACCAGCCATCGTCTGTAAGTACTCATAAACTAGCACGGAATTTGATAACAGCTGCACATGGTGGCTAATGAATGTTAGACAATTCATTTTTATCTTTTTAGTTTTTTTTTAGATAGAGCCTCAAGCTGTCCTGGGCTTAAGCGATTCTCTTGCCTCAGCCTCCCAAGTAGCTGGGACTAAAGGCACCCACTATAATGCCCAGCTATTTTTTGGTTGTAGTTGTCCTTGTTGTTTGACAGGCCCAGGCTGGATTCAAACCTGCCAGGTCTGGCGTATGTAGCTGGCACCTTAGCCACTTGAGCTACAGGTGCCGAGCCTATTTTATTCTTAAATTCACAATACTCATGGCATGCATATGTATGTATGTTTAGGCATAATAGTGTGAATGAAGTGTAACTCAGATTCCACTGGTTACTAGGCCGCAAAAGTTTAATTACAAAAACATTTATTTTTGTAAAATATTTAGTAAAGTTTAGTAAAATCTTCATAAATGCTAAAAGAGCTTAGCTTAATTTTAAGAAGTTTGATCAAAAAATTGATATTGATTGCTTATATTTGCCTTTAATTCTATTGGACATTTTAGATTATTTTAAAAGAAATTTTTTTTTCAAAGTACATGTAATATATAATCTATTCAGTTTTTACACCTAATTTGTATTTTTTTTTTTTTTTTTTTGCAGTTTTTGGCTGGGGCTGGGTTTGAACCCTCCACCTCTGGCATATGTGGCCGGTACCCTACTCCTTTGAGCCTCAGGCACCAACTCCTAATTTGTATTTTTATGTAGCTGTTTTTAAATTTTGTAGTCTTTGAATACAATTGTACTTTAAAAAAATTCTTTAGATGACTGAGACTGAGTACATGTCAAGATGGGGCTAGAAATTGAAGATAAAAACAGAGCCCTAAAAAGGAAGGAAAAGCAGCAGAAAGAAACTAGAAAAATTTAGAGGCAATATGCTTGAATTTTGAGAGTCCTGAGACAATGAAAGAGCCGGCTTCTGTCAAGCATAATCTATATAGAAATTGTGAAGAGTACGTCACACATTTTTCAGATTTAATTACTGATCAAAATAATGAAAATAAGCCAAATGGATCCTGTAATTTATGTAGACTTTTACTACTGGTCAAAACAATGAACAAGAAATTTTTTCTCATGAAATCCACAATTTGATCAGGCTGATAAAGTCTGTGAAAGTATATTCTTTACTAAGTAAAGTTTGACATGCTGGTCAAGATAATGAGAATAAATAACAAAACTATTCACATCATATTCCTAACTCAGGGGCAGCACATGCAGCTCTGCCCAGCTGCCAGATGATGGACACCCAGAGTCAGCCATGAGGTGGGGAAGACCACGCCTGTGAGCGCCACTATCTTCTGAAACTGGGTCCTGGAGGGTTCCTTTCACTCTTCATGCTGGGTGGATTGCTTCTAGGAAAGGATCTGATTCAGATTAATGACTGCTAAGTTTTTTATTGGATGAAAAACAAGTCTATAGAAGTTGACCCCTATTTTAAATTCAAAGATTATATATATTTGTTATGTGTCGTCTTCTTTTTTTTTTTTTTTGAGACAAGAGTCTCCCTCTGTTGCCTGAGCTAGAGTGCAGTGGCGTCATCATAGCTCACAGCAACCTCAAATTCCTGGATTCAAGTCATCCTCTTGCCTCAGCTTCCTGAGTACCTGGGACTACAGACACCTGCCACTACACCTGGATAGTTTTTCTATTTTTAGTAGAGATAGAGTCTTGCACTTGTTTAGGCTAGTCTCAAACTCCTGAACTCAAGCAATCCTCCCTCTTTGGCCTCCCAGACTGCTAGGATTACAAGTGTGAGCCACCACACCCAACCTACTATTATACATTTTATAGCCAATGTTCAAGACCAGCTTTGGACACTGAAGTTATTTGTGGTGGAAGTGCTTACATTCTTAATTAAGAAACTGTAAAAAGTCACTAACATAAAGAAAATGTACATGTGATACAATTACCAGAACTGAACAAATTCTGAACAAATAGCAAAGCAATTAGTACTAGTCAACAAAGGGAAGTAAATGTCAGTATAAAACATCGGTGTGATGTTCTAAAAATACAAACGTCCAATATTTAGCTAAATATAATGATGCTTTCTTTGACATTAATTGTCCAATATTTCCTGATAGATAATTTCTAAGTAGAGTAGAAATGATTTTGGAATTTAGAATGTTTCAACATGTAAGACAGATGAAAAAATAAAGCAAAACTATCTGGAATGAGAAAATTGAAATTATCTTTTAATGCATAGTGAAGTGAGAGAAGAAATTATATAAAATAATTTTTAGAGAATTTTAGAGAATTTTTTTCTAAATTGAAAGATATTTTATATGATGCCTCAAGTAACATACCTATAAAGAAATTAGAAAAAGGAAACAAATATTTGTGTGACTATGATGATTCATATACAAATAATTCGAAAATAGATTTTTTTTTTTTTTTGAGACAGAGTCTCAAGATGTTGTCCTGGGTAGAGTGCTGTGGCATCATAGCTCACAGCAACATCAAACTCTTGGGCTCACGTGATCCTCGTGTGTCAGATTTTCTAGTTTTAGTAGAGATGGGGTCTAATTTTGTTCAGGCTGTTTCAAACTGGTGAGCTCAAGCAATTCACCCACCTCCACTTTCCAGAGTGCTTACAGGCATGAACCACTGTGCCTGGCCTGAAATTATTTTCTGTTCAAACTATTTTCTGACCATTATAAATTGAAATATGTATTAATTACAGAGAGAGTTGAACAAACTAAGAAACATGCTATTTGTTTTTTTATGAAAAATTCCTGCAAAGAAAAATTTGAAAAAATTTAAGAAATACTGCATGGATCCAGATATTCCCTTAAGAGATGATGAGATCATAATAACAAGGCAAATTTGCATGATACATTTTAAAATGTTATAGTATTTTCTAGGATAATGATAATTTTTCATTTGCAACTTTCCCTTACTATTCCATGTGTAAATCTATTGTTTTTTTCTGAGTTGTTAGGGCCTGGCTTAACTAGGTTCCAGACATGGACCGCTAAGCTACCTTGCTCAGGAACAGTTTCTCTTAGGTGCCTGAGGACTATCTACTTTAGCTGGAGAATAGAGTGTGTGTGTCTTAGAGAGAGTAAAGCAGTCTTCTTAGAACAGATAGATCTTAGTCTTTAGCAGAGCTTAGTAATCTTCAGCAGAGATTCCGTGCTGGCATTCTGCAGGCAGGAGAGGAGTCAGAGTAAGCGGGTCCGTGATAGAAAGTGCACACTTTCTGACTGCCTTCTCCTCCAGCCTAATATAAGGCTGATCTCATGCCTCTCAACACCACAGGTGTAGAGACTGCCAATTCACCACTGCTCTTATCTGACAAGCTCTCATGCTTGTTAGGAGAGCTAAATCCCTCTCCAAGCCCTTTTCACCAACGTGTTCCATTATTGAGCAATACAGGTATTTCTTTTTTTTTTTTTTTTTTGCAATACAGGTATTTCTTATACCTCTCATTCCTCCTAGCCATAAACTATATGGGCTGCTACACTGAGTCTAAATATTAATATTGCATAAAAATAAATAATTTTATTGACAGTGCCACCCTATCAGAATGAAATTTCTGCAAACTGAAAAAAATATTTAAGAACTACAGTATGATTCAAAAAATAAGGACTAAGCTGAGTGCAAGTGGGAAGATCCCTTGAGCTCAGGAGTTCGAGACCCTCCTGAGCAAAAGTGAGACCCCAATCTCTACTGAAAATAAAAAAATTAGATGGGTGTTGTTTGGTGCCTGAAGTCCCAGCTACTCAACAGGCTGAGGCAGGAGGATTGTTTGAAACCTGCACTTGAGTCTGATGTTGCCATGAGCTGGGCTTATGCCACTGCCCTTTAGCTGAGGCAACAGAGTGAGATTCTCCTCTAAAAAAACAGGAGAGAGAAAAAAGAAATAAGCCCTAATTTGGCATTAATTTCAATAGAACAAAATTATGTGGTAAATCTTGATTGTGAAAACACATAATTAGGGATTTTGTTGACATGAAAGTAGAACAAGCTTTTGAGTCACGTCTGTCTTCTTGTCCACCATCACAAGCACATTATTGGGACGTCTCAACACTAAGAATCTCATTCTATGCCATCATCATAGATATCTAACCACGTCTGTCCTACTTGATCATTCTGTCGTTGGGAAGGTACACTTGTCAGGGTCGAGGGGAGGATGTGTTTTATCTACAGGTTGGTTTACACTATCTCACTGTTAGATGGATGGTGTGTGGGTCCATTTGTGCTCTCTCTCTAGACACTCTCAGTGTCAGGGGCACCTCAGCAGAGGAAGCTCTCCCCCGAGCGTGCTGTTGTGACTCACGCCTGCTCTCAAGTGCTTCATTGACGTCTGCTGAGTAAATGGTACCTCTTCTTCCTTCCTTGATGCTCTTCTGCAGACTTGACATGTGGGCCACATGCCACACTGGGTCTCAACCTAAATAATGGAAAGGATCAAAATCTGGTTTTAAAGAGTTTATTGTTTTAATTTTTATTTTTTTAGAGATAAGGTCTCTCTAGCACCCAGGCAGTGGTGCAGTTATAGTTCACTACAGTCTCAAACTCCTGGGATGCCGTGATCGTCCTGCCTTGGTCTCCTGAGTAGTTGGGAACACATACCCAGGTAATTTTTGTACTTTTTGTAGAAGTGGTCTCTCACTATGTTGCTATGGCTGGTTTTGAGCTCTTGGCTTCAAGTGTTTCTCCCAAAGTGCTGAGATTACTGGTGTGAGCTGCCCTGTCTGGCCAACCAATGGTCTATAGTGACCATCCAGAAATGCAACCTTCAGAGAAATGAGGTCTGGACTCCAAAGTTAAAAGTTGAGGACTTCCTTATAAGACTGAAAACTAGTAAGTCTGATAAGATTATAACATTTTCTATACAAGGCTAGTTTACAGGGTACAACAATTTAATTATTTACAGTTTTTTTCTTTTCCATATGACTTGTTTTCCTTTCCTTTGCAATTTATCGTATTTAACACTCCAGCTCAGACAATGCGGTAGTCCCAAAGTCTGTGTGTGAGAAAGGTAGGAGAGAAGTTAACCAGAAACGAAGATTGACTGTGAGGAGAGAAGGGGCTTCCTGTGCCCTTCCCTTTGATCATTGGCAACGCTTTGAAAAACAATGAAGGTAAGGAAGAAACAAAGGTAACTGGCCGCCTGAGATTACAACTGCCTGCTTCGGTGACTCTGGTAACCTTCTCTTAAGGCTCAAAATATCTTATTGAAGTTCCAACAACTTGAAATTTGAAATTGCTTATTTTCACAAGTCACCTAAGCATGTTCTTAGCTCCCCCCATTTCAGTCACTTCCGGAGGGCACACCCACCCCCCACACTTGCCAGTTGCCCACAGGATTCGGCACCTGAGTATTCATTACAGTTTCTTCTTTTGTCACAGACAATCTATATTTTTAAGAAACTAGTATAAATAAATTCCCATGGTAGGCTCGGCGCCTGTGGCTGAAGTGGCTAAGGTGCCAGCCACATACACCTAAGATGGCCGGTTTGAATCCAGCCCGGCCCGCCAAAACAACAATGACGGCTGCAACCAAAAAATAGCCAGGCGTTGTGGCGGGCACCTGCGGTCCCAGCTACTTGGGAGGCTGAGGCAGGAGACTCGCTTGAGCCCAGGAGTTGGAGGTTGCTGTGAGCTGCGATGCCACGGCATTCTACCCAGGGGGACAGCTTGAGGCTTTGTCTCAAAAAAATAAATTCCCATGGTAAAATCTTATCCCTCCACATATGTGTAATATGTGACTTTTATCATTTTGCTGCTTTTTTTATCCTCATGTTAAATATGTAACAAATAGTATACATTTTCTGAGATCCATGAATAGTTTTTATAAAACTTTTTATATACTGTAGCTTGTTACCAAAATGGCAAACAGAAAAATACAGAAATGATTCTCCCATTTTTAGTGGCTTCATAATTGAAATACATAATTATAGGGCCTGAAGTGTATTAATTGATTGAGGTTAAAGGACACTTTTATAAGTCCAAATGAAGAAATGTACTGGTGATGAAAAAAAAGTCTAAACTCTGTCAGATAATTTCAAAAAGTTCCTTGTGAGCTGAATGTCTATGACCTGTCTGGAGCACATGGCCTCAAGAGGTCCTGAGAAAGGTACCTGGGGTAGCTGGGCTGCAGTCTGGCTTTATACATTCAATGGAGACAGGAATGAACACTTCATGGGTGGGTTTAGATTCTTTGATTTGTAATTGATAAAAGGAATGAAGTTTTGTCTAAAGCAGGTGTCCAGACTTTTGGCTTCTCTGGGCCACATTGGAAGAAGACTTGTCTTGGGCCACACATTAAATGTACAAACACTAAGGAAAGCTGATGAGCAAAGAAAAGAAAAGGCCATGTATAATTTTTGAGGTATGTGCCATCATAAAAGTCCTCATATAATAATCCTAATTATGCAGTGATCTATTCAGAGAGTCTTTTAAATTCATCAAGCAGGTCCCAAATTTGCAACAGAAAACTAATATAGGAAATTACACATTGAAATAATACAATAATCCTTCTTAAACTTTTTATTATAAAAGTAAAAGAAAAGTGGGCAACCTGAAACTAGTTGAATATTTAACACTCTATTTGAGAAACTAACCCATTGTTATCTGGTTTGATGGAAGAAGTTGTAATTCTCAGTTACTTCTCAAGGTGCTCATCAGATATTGTGTTTATAATTTTACTTTTAAAATGTGTTTTATTCTTGAAAATTGTTGCTTATAGGCCAGCTGCAGTGGCTCAGGCCTGTAATCCTAACACTGTGGGAGGCAAACACTGGTGAATCCTCTGATCTCAGGAGTTGGAGATCAGCCTAAGCAAGAGTGAGACCTCATCTCTACTAAAAATAGAAAACCTATTCAGGCACTGTGGCAGGTACCTGTAGTCCCAGCTGCTTGGGAAGCTGAGGCAAGAGGATTGCTAGAGCCCAAGAGTTTGAAGTTGCTGTGAGCCATGATGACATCAGTGCTATCATCTATTGCCAAAGCATACTCAGGGGACAGAGTGAGACTCTGTCTCAAAAAAAAAAAAAAAAAAAGGAAAAAGAAAAAGAAAAAGAAAAAGAAAATAGTTGCTCAGAAATGTAGGTGCTGCCAGAAAGCAATGATATGAATAAGGCAAGATTGTAAAGTTAGGGATATTTGTCTCTGGTAAGATAGGACCTACAAAAAGTCCATAAAGAGATGTGATTAAATTTTTTTTTAAGTTGAATGTCAGCTTGTGGCTCTGTGCATTCTATTTGAAAATTGGCAGGTAACATATTTATGTTGACCAAAAATGGAGTCACAAATGCACCAAAATTATATTTCCCCAGAAATCTTGAAATTTCAAATTCTTATATCAAATTGAAAATGCAATGTTTATAGTTTGAAACATTGTATTGATTAATTGGCTTTCACCTTGAAGATGCATGTTTAACTCATTTAAATGAATGGTTAAATCCACTAAAAATGCAAAATCTGTAAGCCAGTTTTCTTTATCAAATTCTGGCACAAATTTGGTTTTTGATACCATAAATGATTTGTCACAAATCAAAAAATCTTTTCAACATTTGGCCTCAACTTAGCCATATTATTTCCAAAAAGTAAATGATATCACCATAGTCAGGATCAATACTTTTAAGGAATTCCTGGAATTGACACTGACTCAGTCCCTTATGAAATTCATAGTCTTGATGATGAGTTGCATGAATTCATCCTTTTTTAAAGCTTTTATGCATAGATTTTCTTGATGTAATGATACTTCATCAGATGTGAGTTTGGGGTAGCAATTTCATTGTCCTCTATTAATTTTATAAGTCCCTCCCTTTTAGCAGGGTCATCATGAGTAACGACACCAGATATGCTGACAATGGACGAAGAAAATCGCTTTAACATATTTTTTACTGCTTTATATAAATCTCTTGATTACTTGTGTCTTTAATGTCACTAAAGAAACCATTTCTCAGTGAATCATTTTTGCCACCAATACCTGTAATAAAAAGGGCAAGTTGAGCTGCATTTGTAGCATGAGTGCTATCATCTATTGCCAAAGCATAACATTTACAATTAGCAGCTTTAAGCTACAAACTTCTTTAGAAAGATTTTCCAATTTCTTCAATTTGTTGGACTATCATTGGTAGACAAATTGATTTTAGAATTTTTGATTTCCCCCCTTTTTTTCAGGGAAAATTATATCTTCCATGCTTTCCATACATTGCATAAATTCACCATCAGTAATGGTTTTGATTTTTTTGCTATTAAATATTCTACTGAAAACTAGCTTTTACAATGGAATTTGTCTAAGTTGTAACTACCAAAAATTTTGTTGAGAAGACAAATTTTTTTTTAGTTCTGCTGTTTTGTCCTCATGACACAATCCTTCATACACATGGAATTTGGCAGCATTTTTTTTTCTTTGCAGTTTTTGGCTGGGGCTGGGTTTGAATCCTGTAGCTTGGACTACAGGTGCCTGCCACAATGCCTCCTATGGGGCTGGTATCCTATGCCTTTGAGCCACAGGTGTGGCCCTGGCAGCATGTTTTTGCATAAAACTCCTTTTCTAATACTAGTCTTTGAAAATTTGCACAAATTCCCTACAAATTAAGCAGAGTAGCTTGCTATTTGCCTCCACAAAATTCTGTCACTCAGTCATCCGTCCACTATTCATTTGAATGATATTCCTCTACCAGTAATTTTTCTTATGCTGGGGTCTGTTTTCTTTTGAGATGCTGTAGAAGCCATGCTAGGATTAAACAATAATATATAAGGGACTATAGTTACTTTTACTATGAAATTTGCAGGGTTGGGCCCTTCCACGTCCTGGCTGCTGATGCAGGGCTGATTGTAAAGTGTAGTCAGTGATATGTGAGGCACCACCGAGGTGTGGAAGTATAGTAATTAAATAAGAATGTTCACCTGACTGCTAAATAACATTAAACACCTAACAGTCATAATGATTGACTGAAATATTATTAATAATCGCTGCCTTGCCATGTCACCAGAGCACATGTGACATCTGATGGTGTGGATGTTTGCTTCTCTGTGCTTGAGGATAACACACTGGAAGCTGCATGCCACGTGAAACTGAAGCCACACACAAGTGCCAATAGTGGGAGCACATGTATCAATGTCTTACCCAGATTCAAGGGATCTGTCAAGTAAATTGATAACCTGCAGGTGTGGCGTGAGCTTTGTCTTCCATAGCCTTAGGCCTGTTCATGAGCTACAAGGGACAGCTCTGAGAAGGGTGGGGGTGTGACAGGCAGGCGTGACTTCCCCTCTCCTGGCCAGCAACTCAGTTTTACAGCATTTCTCAGGTCACCTTGGCCAGGAGGGGGTCCATTTGGTCAGCTGAGGGCTTAAGATTTTCCTGAAAGTCACAGTGTGAGGGAGGGAGCATTCTGTGGGGCTCAGTGCAGCAGGGCCAGCTTCCGCCCAGCATATTCCAGCCTTGCTTATCTAATTGTAATTCTGCGTTTGGAACCACTTTTGCCCTGTTGCTGTAGATGATCAGCTTTCAACTGCTGTAATTTTCTCAGCAAGCTTAATACCCTCTTTAAGTGCCTTATTCCTTTTCATTTTTCCTTCCCTGTGAACGAATCTTCCCAACTTGACCTCAGCTCATTTTCTCTCTGTTCCTTTTATTCTGCTTGCTTCAGGCAAGAAATGAACCAGATCACCAATGAGTCTTTCAGTGTGAGACATACAGGTTTAAATACTTCATTGAATTCCTATTTAAGGATGACTGCGTAATATTAGGAATCAGAATGAAAACATAAAAAGATGCTCTTCTTTTCTTTTCTTTTTTTCTTTTTTTAGAGACAAGAGTCTCACTTTGTCACCTTTGGTAGAGTGCTGTGGCATCATAGCTCACAGCAACCTCCAGCTCTTGGGCTTAGGTGATTCTTTTGCCTCAGCTCCCCGAGTAGCTCGGACTATAGGTGCCTGCCACAATGCCCAGCTATTTTTTTGTTGCAGTTTGGCAGAGGCTGGGTTTGAACCCAGCACCCTCGGTATATGAACCACAGTTGCCACCCTAATGCTCTTCTTTTCTAATGAAGAAGGATTTCTAAATGAAATTGTGTCAGTTTATGAATATTTGAAATACATTCTCATTTTCCAACTGGTAGAAACAGTGGTATTATTACAATTCCTCTTGGTCTTTACTCTTTCCTCAAAAACATTCTTTGTTAAGGACTTTGCCTGCCGTTCATTGTGTTCTACCTGAGAAATTAGGTGATGGTAGCTTAAAGAGCAAAATTAGTGATCAGTATCCAAGAATACTTTTTTAAAAAAAGATAGTGATATTGTTGTGGGAAGATGAGGCCCAATGGAGAGAAAGAGCACCCAAACACGGTGTTTAACAGAGGAAGAGATTTATTCCAGCCTGTGGAGCTACGGCACAGAAGAGTTCAAAATGGCCATACTCTCTGGCTCAGTCTTCGTGTTTTTATCCCCAGTCAAAAAGTTTAGGCCCTAGGTACCTTTCTCATTGATCAGTTTGAATCAAGCTGAGGAAGTGGGTTCTAGCTTTTACAGAACCGCAGGCTTTAGCAGAAGCAGAAGCAAGCAAGTTTCCAGGTCCCAGGAAGTTAAGTTTCTACAAAGTCCTAAGAGTTGAGTCACCATGGGAAAGACCTTGCAGGTGTATAATTGGAATCTCCTTGAGAAGACCTCTGTTCTCTTAGACCTCACTTTTCTTGGATATCCTCTCTCATTCTACCCTTTGAGATGTCTTATATATTTTAATCTGAGGTCTCACTATCAGCTTGCTCCTGTAGGAGCTGGTAATATTTCATATAGAACATGTGTGATGCATTTTTTTTTTTAAATTGATGTCTGTTCCAATTATCCAGTGTATAGCCCTGAGTGCCAGGGGGAGGAGACAGGGAATAATTAAGCTAACTCTGATGATGACTAGTACTCCTCCTAGTAAGGTTTTAAATTCTTGAGGGCTGCACAGGGACATGGGCCAATGTCTGGGTTTTTCTTTACTATGTTTCATATGATTTTTACTTGGTTACTAATTGCAAGACTAGCTTCAGGGGTTACACTGAGCTAATGGAGCAATCTGTCTCCACTACTCTTTTTATTGAGAATGATCTTTCTTTCACTGCTCCTCACTGTCTCAGGTGCCTTCTGTCATACGTTTTGACCTTTCACATTCAACCCCACACCACTTTCCCACAAAATCTAAGGCACAGAGGTGTTTCTGATCTGTCCTATATTTATTTCCCAGATCTTTCTGCTGCAGTACCTTCACATGGTGCTGCAGCCATCACACTTCAGTGCCACCTGGCTGGACTGTCCTTTTCCCTGATGTGGACTAGCCTTCAGATTTCAGATTTCAGGGACTGTGACTCCTTTCAGGTCCTCTGTCTAGGCCTTAATTGTGCCATGGTGGGAGGCTCCATGTGGCTTTTCACCTTTCTCTGTGTCACATATTGAGTATTATATTAGATTATGAGTTCAAGTTCCTTTGTGGGTGCCCTTGCACTCATAAAATTTATAAAAGAGTTACCTATTGTCCTATCTTAGTGGTATAGGTGCGCAGGTCCCATTCCTCCTTCCCCTTTCCCAAAGCCCAAAGACCAATTAAGACAAATCCCATGAAGAATTCCTCAGGCTTCAGCCATGCTTTGACCAGCCAGCTCCCAGTATGTGGCTGGAACAGGGCATGTTGACCGCCTTCAGACTTACCTTGCAGTGGAGGCTGGATCTATTTTTGCTTCCCATGGGGGCAGTGAAAGCTCTCTTCACTCTGCTGTGATGGATCCAGGCAAGGACCCCTTCCACCTTCACTGCTGTGTGTGTGGTCAGGATGATGATGTAGGGTTTCCTTCACCTTGGTCTGAGGGAGCCCAAGTTCCAATCCTTGACCCAGACTTGGGCCCCTTGAGAAAAAGGGTATACAGACATAAGAGAATAAGCAGAACACAGTTAATTACCCAAGTGGAGATCTTCTTTGCTCCTCTTCCTAGACCTTCTAATTGTTCAATTCAGTCTCTCTCAGTTCTTTCAGAAGTCCCCAGTAGATTGCACAGTATTGGTAGAGGCCTGTTATACATTATTTCATAAGGGGAGTACCCTCACCTCTTAGCAGGGATACATCTAATATTGAACAAGACCAATGGTAAGGCCTGTACCCATTTAAGCTTTGCTTCCTGGCAGAGTTTACTGATTCCTGCTTTCTATGGTTCTGTTCATGCACTCTACCCTGCTCGAGCTTTGAGGCCTATATGCCCATGTAGTTTCCAGGTGATATTCAAGACTTCAGCTGTCATTTGCACTATTTCTGTTACAAAGGTCAGTCCATTTTCAGATCCAATCTGGAGTAGTAACCTAACCCATGAGATAATTTCTCTGGGCAACACAAGCCCTCTTTATCCTGGTGTGGAAGGCTTCCACCTATCCCAAGTATGTGCAGATCAGAACTAGTAAGCACCAGTTTCCTCCACATTTGGACAATTTAGTTCATTTGTACATTTTCAAAAGGGGCTTCCCTGTAGGACTGAATTTCAAGAGGCAGGGATGGTCCAAGTTTAGCATTGTGTTGGTTGCTTATACAATGCTGCCTGACTTTCTTAACAAGAGTGGCCAAGAGGGGAATGTAGAAGTATCCCCCCAGAAGCTTCTTAATCTTCTTTTTTCTTCTTTCCTAAGTGCCTGGCCTCATGCATACAACCTCTATAACCAACCTAGGATTTTTACACAGATTTTCTCACCCAAATACTGATATTTGGTGAGGCATGAGTTGGTCAACCACTGGTGCCCTTTTGTGTTCATAAGAGTGACCACTGTGTATGGTACCCAGACTCTTGAGTTTTGTCCCAAAGTCACCTTTTCATCCTCTTGCACCAGCATGGTAGTGTCTTCAAGTGTTCTTAGGCATGGGGGCCATCCTTTAAAGACTCTGTCAAGTTCCTTAGAGAGATAAGCAAATGGTCTTGCATAGGATCCTACACTCTGGGTGAGCATTCCATGAGCTGTTCTATTTCTTTTTGATATGTACAGTTCAAAAGGCCAGGTCAGGGAAGCCTACCACCAGGGCTGCCTGCAGTTTTTCCTTTAGTCACTTGAAGTTTTTTAGTTGGTTAGATTTCTACTTTATTGGACTTTTCTCTCCCCTCTTTGTGGCTTCATATAATGGTTTGGCCCATCCATATGTTTCACACAGTCTTTTATAGAAATCTCCACGGCTTTCATCTGGCGTCTGCATGACTTCAGCCACCTTGCATATGTTTGTAGCTTTCTGGCTTCCTTACACTGGCAGGGACAAAGTCAAGTTTGGGTCCAGGGTAAGAGAATGAAACCATTTAGCAATCACCTACAAATATCTGCAAGTTCTGGGTTTTGAGGCTAAGGTTCACATAATGAGAACATTAGTATTCTTATTTAATCTTAGCACAATTCTTAAGATAATACTTAGCTTTAAGAGTCTCTACAGAACTTATCCAAAGTTCTGGGCAATTAAAGTTATATTCTTGAATACCAGTTGGGTGTGGGGCCACTTATGAGGCCTTGTTGTAGCCACACCACTTATTGGGAATGTTTTGTTCAGGTTCCAATTTCTCCTGAGTTATCTATACAGACACAGCAGATAGAGTTTAATACTGCAGAAATTTTTCCAGTGAATTAATATTATTACTGACAACATACACTATGACAGACCAATATTTTATAATATTAGAATATATATAAAAACATAATCATCAGAAAATTAATCACTGTTTCATATTTGACAATTTTTCCTGTACAGTTTTAACATACCAAATAAGCCTAATATGTCTTTCTCAGAATTTCAGTGGTCTTAACATTTCAAAAAGACCAAATTTAGAGTTTTGATTTTGGAAGGTTTGTCAAATATCAAAGGCTTGAAACATTTGTTTAAGCAGGATCACAAGGCAAAATATATATATATATATATATATATATTTTTTTTTTTTTTGAGACAGAGCCTCAAGCTGTCCCCCTGGGTAGAGTGCCGTGGCATCACAGCTCACAGCAACCTCCAACTCCTGGGCTCAAGCGAGTCTACTGTCTCAACCTTCCAAGTAGCTGAGACTACAGGCACCTGCCACAACACCCAGCTATTTTTTGGTTGCAGCCATCATTGTTGTTTGGCAGGCCCGGGCTTCGAACCTGCCACTTTAGGTGTATGTGGCTGGCACCTTAGCCACTTGAGCCACAGGTGCTGAGCCAAGGCAAAATATTCTAAAGGCAATACATGGACAACTGGATCACATGCAAATTCCTTCACAAATTTCCTTTTATGGGCCTTACTGAACTTAGACAGACAATTCACAAACATCCTAAGCCTTCTGGTTTGGCCTACCTTTCAGTTTCTTAAATAACCAGTCATTCTGTTTCAGCACAAAATTTACCACACAAGATCCTTTCTTACACAATGCTATTTTCCCTTCTGTCTAATCTTTCTTACTTTCAAAAAACCACTTTTCACAAAACAGGACGACAGTTTACTATGAAGTTAGTTATTCATTTGGCTAAACTGATAATTAGAAGATTCAAAAGGCAAGAATCTTATTCTTTGACAAAGATGCAGTTTACCAAACAATCTAAACAACTAAATTATTACTTCTTACAAATGAGAGAAATTTCATGGAGTATAACAGACTTTAAGGTTTTATGTTACTAAAAAATGTTCTTAAACAACAACATAGGCATCATTTCTGATGTCTTTTCATTATTCCCCTAAGTCTCACATGACCATATGGCATCAAAGATGGCCACAAAGGACAGGACCTTAATTCCTTTACCAGGCACAGAGTTCTAGACAGAAAGCAGGAAACTGGAACATCCAGTTTCTATCAGAACAGCCAAGGGGCAAAATTGGAGCAGGGAAGAAGGGGCCATGTAGGCTAGACTGTACCCTGTCACTGCTCACCTAAGTAGGGGGGACATGCCCTTAGGCCTCACTATAGCTCCTCTCTAGACCTCAGAATTCAGAGGCTCAAAATCAAGACCAGAAGCTCACAGTTGAATCTAGCAAATTTAGAAATATTACAGAGATGGCAATTTTATAATCTTTAAACATTTGAACTTTAATGTTTAAAACTAATTTTATCTTGAAGGATACCACAGTCACCTGAACAACAAGGCATTGAGTCGTTTCTGCTCACACAAAGTTCTCAATCTCCCTGGAGACAGTTACTGAATAGTCTCCTGTAAACCCTTTCTTAAAACTCTTTAGCATTTTAAGAAAGGGTTTACAAGAAATGGTAAGCATTCCCAATGAGGTGGGCTTCCCCTGTGTGTTTCTCATTTCCTTCCCTCAGATGAACCACAAACAGATGGGGTAAAAATGGGGATTTGGACAGGGCCAGTCACTCAATCATTTTGCTCTGTGAATGGGGTACCCACATCCCACCTATTGTTATCCATCTCATTTAGTCTCCAAGCACTCACACACACACACAATTCCAAACTCTTCCCAACCTATATCCTAACCTGGGCAGCCTCAATCTCCCACTCAAACTGCCACTTAATCATACAAGGTGTCCTACAGTGTCACAAACATGTGTTTAAGAGAGGAAGGGCTTTATTCCAGCCAGCAGAGCAATGGCACAAATGAGTTCAAAATGACCATGCTCCAACTGGCTCAGTCTTTTTGTACCAGTCAAAAAGTTCCATCCCAAGAGTACCTTTCTCATTGGTCAGTTTGCTTTAGGTGGGAGAAGCAGTCTCGGCTTTTACGGAGCAGGATTTTACAGAAGCAGATGCAAGTGTTAGTTTCCAGGTCCCAGGAAGTTAATTTTCTACAAATTATTTTCTTTCTTTTTTTTTTTTTTTTTGCAGTTTTTGGCCGGGGCTGGTTTTGAACCCACCATCTCTGGCATATGGGGCCTGCACCCTACTTTTTTGAGCCATAGGCACTGCCCAACTTTCTACAAATTCTTAAGAGCTGTGTCATTATGAGGAGAACCTCACAGGTGTATACTTGGGGTCTCCTTGAGACCTCTATTCTCTTATACCTCACTTTTTCTGGGTATCCTCTCTCAATAGCACTTTATGGCTTTGGATGAACTTAAATGGACAATGGAAAGGGGAATTTGATTTCTCTGGAAACGTTATGCTCTGTTAGATTTTACGTAATCAAGATAAATCTGTTTGTAGGACACATTTGTGCTCTGAATAATAATTGTGCCATTCCTTATTTCCTGTTCCTGTAAATGGTCAAATGGTTACCAATGTGAAAGGCCTATGACACTGGCTGGAGGTGGCCCAGTGTTGGCAGTCACTATGAAGCCTTTCCCTAGGATTCCAGTAGACCCCTATCTTTTTGCTTTTGCTTGTTTGTTTTTTTGAGACAGAGTCTCACTTTTTCATCCCTGGTAGAGTGTCATGGCATCTATCCCATAGATAGCTTATAGCAATCTCAAATTCTTGGGCTCAAGTGATCATCCTGCCTCAGCCTCCTGGGTAACTGGGACTATAGGTACTTGCTACAATGCCTAGCAATTTTTTTAAAGCCAGGGTCTTGCTTTTGCTCAGGTTAGTCTCAAATGTCTGAGCTCAGGCAGTCCACCCACCTCAGTCTCCCAGAATGCTGAGATTACAAGCATGAATCACTGCACCCAGCCAGACCCCACTGTCTTGATCTGAGACACCTCAGCTACCCAGTTTGCAGACGTCCCCTGGATACTCCTTATTGTGGTGTTTGCTCATTCTCTATGCAATAAGCACTGTGGAAAGTGGAAAGTATTTACAAGGAACTGAGATGTGACTACCAGATTAACTTTCATCTGCAATCAAAGCCAAGATTTTTAACCTTACTGCTAAACAGACTCTCTGAAGTTACCATAACTGGGAGTTTTATTATAGTACAAATATCACTGACGACATGCACAGTAATTTTATTTTTTTTCTTTTTATTTCTTTTATGTCACATCTTCTTTTTTAAATTTCATATTGATATGTGGGTACAGATGTTTAGGTTACATTGTTTTCGTTTCTAAGGAAAAGTTCAAGGTATACTTGTTCCCTTTACCCAGAGATTGTGCTAAACACCCTCCCATTGTGCACATTAGGTGAGAACTTGCCAATCATGTTCCCTCCTCTTCTTTCCCTCTTCCCCCTCACTAGAATATATTTGTGTTTTTCTTTCCTGTGGTTATGTAATTATTTATATATTGGTTTCATATTAGTATTGAGTACATTTGATACTTGCTTTTCCATTGTTGTGATACAGTAATTTTAAATAAAGTACACATTGAGAAAATAACTATGGGATACTAAACTTTACTGTGAAGGTGTGGGCACACCCACATCCAACCAGAGCACATTTGGCAGGAGGCTGTGGGAGGCAGTATGTTGGACTGATTTACAATGCAGCACGTGATTTGTATTAAAATAATTCTTCTATGCCTGAGTTGAAATACAGAGGCACTTCTCTTAGATGATGAAGAGGAGAAATTGGAGTGAACATACAATCCTTATAATAAGAATTCACTTCCCTAAATCTTTGTTTTCCTTTTGAGATTATTGAGGACTTGGTAGAATTATGAGGAAGTCAGAAAGTATCAAACAAACCTCTTTTGTCCTCCACCCTAGGTTCATTATCTGTTGAATCTGGGCATTATCAGAGGGTATGACTAAGGGTTTGGTTTTGAATTAGACCAAATATCCTAATGCAATTTTTTTTTCTTATCAGACTTTTGGAATCTATAATTACTTAGCAGCAGAAAGAGTCATCTAATATAGGCAGTAAAGAATAAAGAAAAGATGAGTTTCAGCCTAGTATAAAAAAAAAAAAGTGTGCCAGCTATATGCGAAACACCTATATTCCTCTGGCCAAAAAAGTCATTTGAGAGAGCAGTGAAAAGACTTTGTGCAGGCATACTTGTAAGAAACTGAGGCAGAATCCCATTTGGCCAGGTTGGTTGTGGGCCTAACATGACAAAGGCTTTGGCTGGAATTGCATTTCCAGATTGTGTTAAGGAATTAAGGTTGACTTTATAAGGCCAATGAAAAAACCCTTTGGAAAACAGGCCAGATACCCATCAGTAACCTTTCCTGATCTGTGATAAGTGATGAAGGTTGCTTGCTGACAGGTCTGGGGATGGAGTAACCTTTCCTGATCTGTGGTAAGTGATGAAGGTCGCTTGCTGATGGGTCTGGGAATGGTAATGTGCTAGGGGACCTCAAGAGAAGAGGAATTTACCCAATGCATACAGGTATCTAATGGCACAGATGAAACCTGGGCTCATTAAGGACTTTTGAGAAGTCCAGCCTGAGAATTCCTTATAAAAGTTTCCAGCAAAACCCCTCTGACTTAAGGCCTACATGGGAGCAGAGGTTTGCACACAAATTCCTGTATACCCAAGAAGGTTCTCTATACTTTGCTTAAAGATTTGAAGTAACTGCCTCCAAATGGCATGGTCAGTAGAACAGACATTCAAATCATCTCTTTCCCCTGTAGCCTCAGGCTTCATCAGGTAAGAACAAAGAAAGTAATGACTGAAAACATGTTCTTCATTAAGTTATGTTAAACCAGGTTATGTTGAAAGGGTTATGCTTAAAGGTGTATGTTGGGTGGATTATCAGATTACCAGGGAGGAGCTACTTACAGGGCGGGTGGTCATAAGATGTTTAAATGGATTAATGAAATCATCGATATCCAATGCACATGTGCAAAGCGATTGTAATGAATGTTAATAAGGTCATTGCTGTATAGTGTGCATGCACAAGATTGCCTATATAAACCAACAGCAAATAAAGAAAGCTCGCCATTTTGCCTGAGTGAGCAGATGGTCACCTTTATTTAAAACACAGTTTCAATAAGCGTGCTTATTCTCTGCGACATTGCTTTTCTGTGAGACCCTTACAGCAACAGCCAGCACTCTGGGAGGCTGAGGCAGATGGATTGCCTGAGCTGAGAAGTTCAAGACCAGCCTAAGCCAGAGTGAGACCTCATCTCTAAAAATAGCCAGACATTGTGGTGGGTGCCTACAGTCCAGTCATTTGGGAGGCTGAGGCAAGAGAATCACTTGAACCCAAGAGTTTGAGGTTGCTATGAGCTATGACACCATGGCACTCTACTGAGTGTCCCAAAGTGAGACTATCTCAAAACAAAACAAAACAAAACAAAAACAAGTGTGCATTTCATGTACTCATCTGTCACAGAGAAGTAGTTGAATGGAAATGGTTGCAAAAATTTTGAACTAAAATAAAAGATATTTTGACAGGAAAAGAGCATATAAAGAAATTACTCAGAAAATTAAGAATTTAAGTGTTTGATCTTAAAAACATGGTCTGCAATGGTGATGTGTGTCTATAGTGCCTAATGTCTTTGTAAATTGTATTTTGTCAGTAATTTTAAGCTTCTAAACAATTAAGATTAGAACAGATCTGCTTGCATATTTGGCATAGTATGATTGAGGCATTTTGTGGCCCAGAACATGTTTATATGACTTTTGATGAAGTCTTTCAGTATTTTTCTTGCCAAAAAAAGAGCAGTGATATTTCTGTTTGAAAAATCTTTGCAGTTTTCTGAAAGTCCTTTTCCTCTATTAAAACTCATTTTATTTTATTTTTTAAAACTTTATTCCAATTGATATGAGGGTACAATTTTTAGGTTACATTGTTCTCACTTCCAGGGTAAAGTTCCATCTGTAGATGAGCTCTTCACCCAGGGGGCATGTTATACACCCTCACAATGTGCACATTACGTGAGATCACACCTACTGCCCTCCCTCCTTCTGCCATATGTCCTCCCCTCCCCCTTTTACTTCCCTCTACCCCTGAACTATAAATAGTGTTTTATTGTTCTTATGAACATGTAATTATTCATGTTTATATATTGATTACATATGAGTATGGAGTACATTGATATTTATTTTCCATTTTAGCAATACTTTACTAGAAGAATGTATTTCAACTCTATCCAAACAAATGTAAAAGATGTAAAGTTTCCAAAAAACTTAAAAAAAAAAAAACTAACTCTGAATAAAGTTTGCATTTCTTCTGCATTAGTGGAAAGTTAATAACTGCCAAAGTGATTGTAGCTTTTGTCCCCAGCTAGGAAAGAGTTTTTCTGTCTAAACTGCTTGTTTCCAGTTGTGTCCCCCCTTGCCTATTGGGTAGAGGTTCCAAGACCCTAGTGGTTGCCTGAAATCTCAGACAGACCTGAATCCTTGATATACTATGTGCTTTCCTATACATACATACCTATGATAAAGTTTTATTTATAAATTAGGCACAATAAGATATTAACATTGATAACTAATAACAAAATAGGGCAACTATAAAAATTATTGTAATAAAAGTTATGTAAATGGGGCCTTTCCCTCTCTCTTTAAAATAATATCTTATTGTACTGTACTTAACTGTCTTTGGACTGTGGTTGACCATGGCCAGTTGGAAAGCAAAACCATGGATAAGGAGGACCACTGTGTTAGGGAAGGCAAATTATGCATTCAAATGCCGATTGTTTTTCAGAAGATTTTCTATGTTGGGCAACAAAACTAACTTTGGGTAGATAGTGTAGCAAAAAGGGATTTTTTTGTTGTTGTTGTTGCCATTTCTGTCATGTTTGCCAAAGTAGATAGGCTAGTCTGGATCTAGGTAATCAAACCCACTTGCAGCCTCTAATTCAAATTGAAACTTGGGAAAGAATTATGATCATAAATATTGAAGTGGTTAATATTCATCAAGGTACTGGCATGTCCTGTGCTTTGCATTATTTGTATACTTTCTCCTTCTTTGTCAGGATGTTGTGATTAATGTGTGTAAATTTTGATTGATGAAGGACATTTGAGCAATACTTTATACCATTCTCAAAAGGCCCTGGGATATTTCTTTTTCTTTCTTTTTTTTCATTTTGAGACAGAGTCTCATTTTATTAACCTGGGTAGAGTGCTGTGACATCATAGCTTACAGCAACCTCAAACTCTTAGGCTTAAATGATTTTCTTGCTTCAGCCTCCCAAAGCAGCTGGAATTACAGGCGGCTGCCACAGCGCCTGGCTATTTTTTGAGATGAGGTCTTGCTCTGGCTCAGGCTGGTCTCAAACATGTGAGCTCAGGAAATCTACTCATCTTGGCCTCTCAAAGACCCTGGGATATTTCTAATAAGTTGGTTATGTACTACCAGTTGTCATCTAAGAATACATTCTCTGAGTAAAGAGGGGATATAAAGGAAGACAGGGGTGGAAGATTCACATTGATGATGAGTGCAGTGCATTCTAAATTTATAAAACAAGTTTGCTTTATGTAAGGTATTTCTTAAATATTTTAATAGCTAAATTCAATGCATATGTATGTATCAGCCTCCACATGTCCTAGAGGTGGAGGAGTATTTTATTTTACAAGAGACGAAGCAAACTACATTGAAGAAGACTTGGTTAGGAACTTGCCAGGTGATGCTACTTTGCTGGGGTTCCTGACGGTGCACCATATTCCTGGAAGTACTAATCCAATGCTCAGAGCTTTAGAAAATGAAGGCTCTGGGATACTTCATGTGTGTGTCAGTATCTTAGTTTTTAATATAAAGGTGAAAAAAATATATAAAGGTGTAAAAATGAGGGGGGAAATGGCAGGCTAGAAGCAGCTTCTCAACTACTTCTCCCATGACAGGTGGGGAGAAGCTCAGGCAGCTGGTATCATTGTGATTGCTACACTCAAGAAGAACGTTGTAAAGTCACAGACAGTGTAGCATGCCAGGAGCCAAAAAGAAAAGAAAGAGGGGAGAATAACAAAGGAAGCACATGATGGGGAGACACATAATACAAAAGTGGAGACTTTGTGTGGGAATTCCTGTGCAATTTGAGATGCCAGGTGGCCAGCATCTTCAGGGTTGGTTTGAGACTGACCTCAATTCTGTGCAGAGTTATCTCACCACACAGTGGATGTGAAGGGGCATGGACAGCAGCTAGTGTCACCCCAGAGTACCAGAAACAACCACACCAGGACTGTGGTGGGTTGAGAAGGGAGTGGATGGTCAGTGGCTCTTCTTAGCCAAAGCTGGTCACCTGAAATCAAGGCTTCCTCCATAAAACTACAGGAGGATCTGGGCAGTGGAACTGATGGGGTGGGGTCCAGCAGACTTCCATCCTGCAAGGAGACAACAGACTGGCCACAGCTCTA
The DNA here is from genome assembly GCF_000181295.1 of Otolemur garnettii. Classification (NCBI taxonomy): domain Eukaryota; kingdom Metazoa; phylum Chordata; class Mammalia; order Primates; family Galagidae; genus Otolemur; species Otolemur garnettii. The sequence goes on from NW_003852466.1 coordinate 8,609,324, forward strand.
CTTTGGTAGGTCCCAGAAGGGGTGCAGAGACCTCCCTGACTCTGGGATTGCAGACGCCGATGTCCGGCCTTGACATGGCATCCATGCAGTTCTAGGGACCTGTAGTTTGGCAAGCAATGACACTGGTTCAAACTTTGACCTCTAGGCCTGAGCAGAAGCCTCCAAACATGTCCACCAACCTGCCCTCCCTCACAGACCTGCTTCCTGAGTCTGTGTCCCTCTTGGTCACTATGTCTTAGTCTTCTCCCCAGGTCAGGCTACAAGGCCACTTCAGCAGAACTTGTGCCACCCCTGAGCATCCAGCTTCTTCCCCAGGCCTGTGACATCTTTCTCTGGTTGCCAGTGTTGCACCTGGTCCACAATTTCCAACAGCAGAGCTTTCACCACTGCAGCAGAGACAGAAGTCCTGCACTGCTGGGAATTCCCCAACCTCAAGCTGTCAGCTGAGGTCAGGTTTCAACAAATCTGTTAGAGAAGAGAAAGGAATACGATGCTAGAATGCCATCTACTGACCACTCCTTATTTGCATCCTGCAGGAATATCTCCAACTACAATTTGGGTTATCTTTTTAGCTCAGAGTTGGAAGAGCTCCCCCTCCCCCATGAGGAGATAGCAGCAAAAGAACTCTGGCAACATGAAATTTCATAACAGATAAACTCCCCCAATGGATCACAATGGAGCTACAGGAGAGAATTTCACCTATAAAAAAACCTGTGGAAATGACAGAAATGGAATTCAGAATGTGGATAACAAATAAGATGAATGCAATAGAAGAGAAAATTGAAAAACAGCCAGAAGAAGCCCAAAAAATGTTTCAGGAAATCAACAAAATTAACAAAAAAGTCCCTAAGGATTTGGACAAAATTAGTAAGGATACTATGGAACTTAGAGAATTGAAAGAGGCATCCAGTAAGTTTCGAAACACAGCAGAAAGTTTCAGCAACAGACTGAACCATAAAGAAGAAAGAATTAGGCCAGGTAGGGTGGCTCATGCCTATAATCCCAGCACTCTAGGAGGCCAAGATGGGTGGATTGCCTGAGCTCAGAAGTTTGAGACCATCCTGAGCTGAAGTGAGCCAGAGTCTCTGGCTCATCTCTACCACAAAAATACTGGGCATGGTGGTGGGTGCCTGTAGTCCCAGCTACTTGAGAGGCTGAGGGCAAGAGAATCACTAAAGGATAGAAAAGAAAAAAAAGAAAAGTAAAAAGCAAACAAACAAACTTCAAACTAAGATAATTGAAAGCCAGTTGAAAGCAAAATTCAAAAAAAAAAAAAAAAGAGAGAAAAGAAGAAAGAATCAGTTTAAGGACAAGACTCTCAAGCTAATCTAGTCATTTAAAGAAGCAGAAAAGAAGAGATTAAAGGTGAAGCAATCTCTTAGAGAGATTTTGGAATATGCAAAGCATACAAGCATATGAATTATAAAGTATCCCTGAAGGAGAAAGAGAGTTCTAAAAATATGGAATTTCTAGTTGGAGATATTATCAGAGAAAATTTCCCAAATATTGCTAGAGTCTCAGACATCCAGTTACTAGACAGACTCAATTCAAATAGAACATCACCGAGATACATAGTAATTAGCCTGACCAAAGACAAATTGAAAGAGAAAATTCTACTACCAGCGAGGCATAAGGAACCACCTGACTTACAAGGGCAAATCCATTAGGTTAATAGCTAATTTCTGAGCATAAACTCTACAAGCCAGGGGGAGTGGGCCTTTATCTTCAAAAACTGCCAACCTAGAATTTTATATCTTGCAATATGTACTAAGTTTCATATTTGATGGAGAAATTAAATATTTTCCTCTCAAGCAAACTTGGAGGAAATCTATCACAAATAGACCCACTTGGCAGAAATTACTTGGACTTACACTATACATCGACTAGCACAATAGACTCCCAATAGTGTAAAAGTACCAGAAACTAACGGTCTAAGCCTAGACACTACAATGACCCAAGAGATAAAACAAAGCAATAAAGTCCCACACAACAGGATGAATAGAAATCCACTCACTTGTCAATTCTCTCAATCAGTGTGAATGGCTTAAACTTCCCACTGAAGAGACATAGGCTGGCAGAATGGATAATAAAACAAAAAGAAACAAACAAAAAAAGCCAAGTATCTGTTGTCTTCAGGAAATGCATCTAACACTCAAGGACACACTCAAACTTAGAGTGAAGGAGTGGAAAACAATATTTCATGGAAATGGAAACCAAAAGATTCTCATCACAGATACCACTGAATTTAAGGCAACAAAAGTAAACAAAGACAAAGAAGGACATTATATATTGGCCATGGGAACTATTCAACAAGAAGGAATACCAATCCTAAATATTTATGCACCCAATTTACATGCTCCCAGATTTTTAAAGCAAACTCTTCCTGATCTGAACAAAATGGTAAACAACACCACGGTAATATGCAATGACTTCAACACTACATTTACAGAACTGGACAGATTCTCCAAGCAGAAATTAAACAAAGAAACATAGGACTTAAACAACAAATGATCTTAACACACATTTATAGGACATTCCATCCCAATACTACCGAACATATTTTCTTCTCATCAGCTCATGGCTCATTCTCCAATATTTATTACATGCTAGGCCACAAAACAAGTCTCAACAAATATATTTAAAAAAAAATTTAACATATATCTTTATAGACCATAGTGGAATAAAACTAGAAATCAATTCCAACAGAAACATTCATCCCCACACAAAGTTATGGAAACTAAATAATTTATTGCTAAATGACAGTTGGGTCAAGGAGGAGATAAATACAACAATCATATTCTTTGAACTAAATAACAATGGGGCTGTAAGCTACCAAAACCTGTGGGAAAAAAGCAGTCCTGAGTGGGAAACTCATTGCTTTAAATGCCTACACTTAGAAATCATAAAGATAAAAAACTCAACAATCTAATAAATCATCTCAAGGAACTGGAAAAGGAAGATCAAACCAATTCCAAACCCAGCAGAAGAAAAGAAATAACCAACATCAGATCAGAATTAAAAGACTTTAAGAACAAAAGAAACATGCGGAAGATTAATGAAGCAAAAAGTTGTTTCTTTGAAAAGATGAAATTGACAAGCCTTTGGCCAGATTAATCAGAAACAAAAATGTAAGACCTCTAATACATTCAATCAGAAATAAGAAAGGTAAAATAAAATGCGATGCCCCGGGTGTGTACAAAAAATCATCACTGAATAATATAAAAATCTCTATGCCCATACATTTGAAAGCATGGAAGAAATGGAAAAATTCTTGGAATCACACACCTGCCTAGAAAGAAATAGAACTCCTGAGTCAACCAATATCAAGCACCTAAACTGAAGCAACAATAAAAAAGTCTTCTAGCAAAAAAAAAAGAAAAATCCTGTACTAGATAGTTTCAGACCAAAATTCTACCAAACTTTGAAAGAGGAACTTGCACCTATATTCCAGGAACTAATTCACAGCATTGAGAAGGAAAGAACCCTTCCCTAGTTATTCTATGAAGCACATATTTCCCTGATACCAAAGGCAGGAAAGGACATAACAAAACCCAAAAACTGTAGACCATTTTCCCTAATAAATATACACACAAAAATTTTGAATAAAATCTTAGCAGACAGAATTCAGCTGCACATCCAAAAAATTTCATCACAACCAGATAGGCTTCAACCCAGAGATGCAAGGATGGATCAGCATGCACAAAGCTATAAATATAATTCATCACGTGAATAGAAGTAAAAACAAAGACCACATGATCCTCACAAGAGATATAGAAAAAGCATTTGACAAAATTCATTACCCTTTTTTGATAAGAACACTTCAGAAAATTGGCATAGATGGAACTTTCCTAAAAATAATAGAAGCCATCTATGACAAACCCACAGCCAACATTATACTGAATGGAGAAAAATGGAAATCATTCCCATTTAGAACTGGAACTTGATAAGAATGCCCACTATAACCAATACTATTCAACATAGTATTGGAAGTCCCAACCAGAACCATTAGATAAAAAGAGGTCAAACTATCACATTTGCTGATAGTGTGATTTTATACCTAGGAACCCCAAAGACTAAAAAAAAGGTCCTTAGAATTGGTGAATAATTACATCAATGTCTCAAATTACAAAATCCATTTACAGTAACCTTCATATATGCCAACAGTTAAGATGAGAATCAAATAAAAAACACAATACCTTTTTTTTTTTTTTTTTGAGACAGAGCCTCAAGCTGTCCCCCTGGGTAGAGTGCTGTGGCATCACAGCTCACAGCAACTGCCAACTCCTGGGCTCAAGCAAGTCTCTTGCCTTAGCCTCTCAAGTAGCTAGGACCACAGGTGCCCACCACAATGCCTGGCTATTTTTTGGTTGCAGCCATCAGTGTTGTCTGGCAGGCCCCTGCTGGATTCGAACCCACCACCTTAGGTGTATGTGGCTGGCGCCTTAGCCACTTGAGCCACGGGCACCAAGCCAAAAACACAGTACCTTTTACAGTAGCATCAAAGAAAATGAAATACCTTGGTATATATGTACAGTATTTTAAAAAGGAGGTCAAGGATCCCTATAGGGAAAACTTCAAAACACTGAGAAAAGAAGTTGCAGAGGATGTAAACAAATGGAAAGTTATATCATGCTCATGGACTGGTAGAATCAATGTTGTTAAAATGTCTATACTGTCCAAAGCAATCTATAGATTAATGAAATTCCCATTAAAAGGCCAGTGCCATATTTTGAAGACCTCAAAAATATAGTTCTACACTTTGTATACAATAAGAAAAGACCTTGAATAGGCAATGCAATCTTATGGAAAAAGAACAAATCTGGAGGCATCATTTTACCAGATGTAAGGCGATACTACAAGTCTATAGTAATCAAAATAGCATGGAAAATGGAGACATAGACCTTTGGATCAGAACAGAGAATCCAGATATGAAACCATCCTCATATAGCCACCTGATCTTATACAAAGCACACAAAAATAAACACTGGGGAAAAAAATCCTTTTTCAATAAATGGTGCTGGGAGAAGTGGATAACCGTATGTAAAAACCTGAAACAGGACCCATACCTCTCACCACTCACAAAAATTAATTTATGATGAATAACAGACATAAACCTAAGGTATGAAATATAAAAATTCTAGAAGAAAGTGTTGGCAAAACTTTTTTTTTTTTTTGCCATGAAGTGTGTTTTATTTTTATTAATCATACAAACAACTTTCTATAATATCCCAGGGCAAACTGGAGAATTTGACAGTCTGGTTAGGGGGTCCCCTCAAAGATCCCCAGGCCAGTGGCATTGGCGTGGAGTGCCTGGGTTCACAGTGTAGCTTGTGGCTCATGTCCATCTTGCAGGGGTCTCTTCCTACACATCATCCCCAAGATGATGGGGATAGGGAATCCTCTAGGCTCTTAGGAAATTTCACTCCGTTTCTCCTGTTCAATAGTCTCTTTGGTTTGGCAGGGTGTTCTTCTCCTGCATTTTGGTTTTCTTCAGCTTGGCCTTATTGAAGCTGGTGTGTTGCAGTAAGGTCTCATGGAAAAGCAATGTCGCAAAGAATAAGCATGCTTATTGAAATTGTATTTTAAATAAAGGTGACCATCCGCTCGCTCAGGCAAAATGGCGAGCTTCTTTATTTGTAGTTGGCTTATATAGGGAATTTTATACATGCACCAATGACCTCATTGATCCATTTAAACAGCTTATGACCACCCTCCCTGTAAGTAGTTCCTCCCTGGTAATCTGATAATTCACCCAACATACACCTTTAAGCATGATCCTTTCAATATAACCTGGTTTAACATAACTTAATAAAGAACATGTTGTCAGTTATTACTTTCTTTGATCTGATGAAGCCTGAGGATACGGGGAAAGAGGATTTGAATGTCTGTTCTACTGACCATGCCATTTGGAGGCAGTTACTTTGAATCTTTAAGCAAAGCATAGAGAAACTTCTTGAGCCTATAGGAGTTTGTGTGCAAACCTCTGCTCCCATGTAGGCCATAAGTGGGGGGAGGGGTTTCTGGAGCCTTTTACAAGGGATTCTTAGGCTAGACTTCTCAAAAGCCTTTCATGAGCCCAAGTTTCATCTGTGCCATTAGATACTTGTATGACATTACCATTCCCAGACCTGTCAGCAAGCGACCTTTGTCACTTACCACAGATCAGGAAAGGTTACTGATGGCCAGTGTTCCAAAAGTCTTTCTTATAGGCCTTATAATGTCAACCTTAATTCCTTAATGCAGTCTGGAAATGCTATTCTAGCCAAAACCTTGTTCATGTTAGGCCCGCCAACTAACCTGGCTATATGGGGATTTTGCCTCAGTTTCTTAAGTATGCCTGCACAAAGTCTTTTCACTGCTCTCTCTCAAACAGCTTTTTTGGCCAGAGGCATATAGGCGTTTCGCCTATACTGGTGATTTCAACCACATCCGGTTTATCTGCCATTGTCTTATAACAATCCTTGGTGTCCTGCTTGGAGCTGGGGGTCCTGGTGCTCCCACTCCAGTTGCTGCAGCAAGAGACCCTCTTTTTTTTTTTTTTTTTAATTAGTTTGGGATTCACTGAGGGTATAAAGAATTAGGTTATGGCTTGGCACCTGTGGCTCAAGTGGCTAAGGCATCAGCCACATACACCTAAGGTGGTGGGTTGGAATCCAGCCCAGGCCCACCAAACAACAATGACGGCTGCAACCAAAAAATAGCTGGGTGTTGTGGCGGGTGCCTGTGGTCCCAGCTACTTGGGAGGCTGAGGCAGGAGACTCGCTTGAGCCCAGGAGTTAGAGGTTGCTGTGAGCTGTGATGCCACGGCACTCTACCCAGGGGGACAGCTTGAGACTCTGTCTCAAAAAAAAAAAAAAAAAAAAGACTCTGTCTCAAAAAAAAAAAAAAAAAACTCTGTCTCAAAAAAAAAAAAAAAGAATTAGGTTACACTGATTGCATTTGTTAGATAAAGTCTCTCTTATAATTTGCCATTGTATAATGGCAAAACTCTTATACAAATATTGGCTGTGGAAAATAATTTATGAAGAAGACCCCAATGGCATCACAGCAACAAAATAAATAAATAAATAGGGTCTGATTAAGTTAAAAAGTTTCTGCACAGCTAAGAACATAATCAACAAAGAAAATAGATAACCCACAGAATGGGAAAGATATTTTTACACTACATATCCAACAAAGGACTGATAACCAGAATCTACAAAGAACTCATACAAATCCAGAAGAACAGATCAAATAACTTCATTATAAGTTGGGCAAGGAGAATTTTTCTAAGGAGTATAGACTGATGGCCAACAAACACATGAAAATATGCTCAATATCATTGATCATCAGGGAAATACAAATAAAAGTCACATTGAGATACCATCTAATGACAGTGAGAAGGGCTAGTATTAAAAAGTTCCAATGCAACAGACGCTGTTGTGGGTGTGGGAGAGAAAGAAACATGCATGCACTGTTGATGGAACTACAAACTAGTTCAATCTCTATGGAAAGTGGTAAGGAAATTCATCAAAAAACTAAAAGTAGAATTATCATTTGAGCCTGAAATGCCTCTAATAGGTATTTACCCCAAAGAAAAGAAAAAGACATTGTATAATAAAGGTTCTTGCACTGAAATGTTCATAGCAGCATAATTCACAATCACAAGGGTGTGGAAACAACCCAAGTGCCCATCAATACATGGATGGATTAATAAAATGGGAGTTTACATATACCACGGAGTACTACTCAGCCATGAAAAAGGTAGTGACCCAGTATCTTTCATAACAACCTGGATGGAATTGGAAACCATTTGCCAAGTAAAATATCACAAGAATGGAATAACAAATATCACATGTACTCAATACTAAATTGAAACTAGTCAATCAACACCTGTATCTCATAGGGAAGCAAAATTCAATGAAATTCATGTGGGGGGAGGGGAAGACAACGAAGAGTAAAGAGACATGAGACATTCATGAGAAGAGACATTCCCACCAATGTGTACACTGGTGAAGGACTCATCCACAACTCTGACTTTACATTTACAAAAGAAAACTATGTAACCAAAATACATGTTATGGTACACACTACCATAATATATTGAAATACACTTTCTTGAAGAAAAATAGTTTAAGAAGTAAAAAAAAAAAAAAAAAAGGAAAAACTTATCCTTAGAACAAGGATATAAAAATATTTTTGTACAGCTGTACGACATGTGTTTTCAGCTAAGTTTTGTTACAAAAGAGTCAGAACTTAAAAAAATTAAAAAGTTATAAAGTAGAAAAATTACAGTAAGTTAAGGCAATTTGTTATTGAAGAAAACACATTTTAAATAAATTTAGTATAGCCGGTATAAATATATACTATATTTATAAAGCTTACAGTAATGTACAGGAATATTCTAGGCCTTTCCATTTACTCACCATTTGCTCACTGACTTATCCAGAGCAACTTCTGGTTCTGAAAGCTCCATTTATGATAAGTGCTCAGTCTAGGTGTACCGCTTTTAATATTTCTCATTGTATTTTTACTGTACCTCTTCTATGGTTATATGTGTTTAGATACACAAATACCACTGTGTTCCACTTGCCTGTAGCATTCAGTATAGTAGCCTAGGAGTGACACCTACAGCCTAGGTGTGCAGAAGGCTGTACCATCTCAGCTTATGTGAGTACACTCCATGATGGTCAGAGAAGGATGAAGTCTCCTAACCACACACATCTCAGAACACATCACTGTCATTAAGTGACCATGACTGTAGATTACACTCTATTTAAGTCTTAAATGTTCCTAGGGTGTCATAGGACATAACTGGGACGATTATAATCATCTGCAGACATTCTCTGAAGTAATTTTACCTCTTTGTATTGCATAATTAGTATCATGAATAATTTATAGCAAATAGACCAATGTAATTAACATTGCTATCAAAATGTTTAAAACTATTTTAAAATAATTCATAATGATTCCTTTTAAGTTGCAATTTTTTTTTCAGGTTTTGTCTAAGTGTATCCTATTTTATTTAAATTAGTGAAGACCTTGAATTTATAATGAAATCTGAATGAACTTAAGGAGAAAACAGGTAGTTTTAAATCAACCAAGGTTCTTAAACAAAATATATTCTGCTTATTGTTAGTGTCCTGATTATAATAATAAGCACTACTTTTTCACAGCTAGTTTTTGGCAATTTGTTTTGGACTGAAGAGTATTTTAGAGCCCAGGTGTTTATCCCGTGAACCAGGTGCAAAGACCCATGGAAGGAGGCTATCCAGGCAGTAGGTACTCTGGATGCCTGGGTGGGCCCACAGGCCACCGGCTTCATGTCATTCTCTGCTCACATCCTCGAGATCTTGGCAATTCTGCAATTCTGTGTCCATAGTTTTTATAACCTCTGTCTCCACCCAATACTCAAACACAATTTCAGCTCTTCTTGCAATGCTCTAGTTGTGACCAGCTGGCCTACAGGAATGCAGTGACCCTGGGGAGTTTCACCCAAACTACATCAATCTGGAACAATCCTAGCTTCCACCACAAGGGATCCTGTTGCACAGAAAAACCTCCACTGAGGACAAAACACTTGTAATTCTTCATTTCTGAAACAGGGACAGGAAGAAAGAGCTCCAACTTATTCAATATTTCTTCTTTTCGGCTTGGCACCTGTGGCTCAAGTGGCTAAGGTGCCAGCCACATACACCTTGTGTTTGAATCCAGCCCGGCCCGCCAAACAACAATGATGGCTGCAACCAAAAAATAGCCGGGCGTTGTGGCGGGCGCCTGTGGTCCCAGCTACTTGGGAGGCTGAGACAGGAGACTCGCTTGAGCCCAGGAGTTGGAGGTTGCTGTGAGCTGCAATGCCAGGGCACTCTACCCAGGGGGATAGCTTGAGGCTCTTTCTCAAAAAAAAAAAAAATACTTCTTCTTTTCTAGTATTAATTAGGATGCAATCTTTTAAAAATTAGGCAATTTTTACTTTAATATTCAGAGAATCAATTACTGTTGCAAACTGACAACATGTCTGTGAGAACCCAGATGTGTCTTATTACTTGTCTCTTAGGAGGTTAGTAGGAGCTGTCCTACTAAGTGGTGGTATTAACAGCTCCGAGTTAGGGTCTGGGTCTGAGTCCTCCATTAGCAAATGATTCATGTGAGCTTGAGTAAGTCGCCTTGCTAATAATCATTCTCAATATCCTAGCTCATTTACCACTCACGGTAAGATAAAGGTTCTGGCATGGCTTCCATTTTTCCAATGAAGAAACTGAGACCCAGGAAAGATACATAACTCCTTTTCATCCTACCAGGTTGTGGGTGGAAGCTGCAGTTAGCACCCCTGGGGTAAGCTGTCCTCAGAACCAAGCTTTTTCCCTTCCTCCTGCTATTTTAGAATTGGTGACCTTTAAACACAAACTAATCTTTTATTGTTTGAATAACCAGGTTGAAATTCTTAAATCTGTGGCCTGGGAACTGACCTGAGCTCCATCCTATTTTGCTAAAAGACAGAGCCAGTGTGACATCAGCTATAATAACTGGACTCCACCCTGTGTTACAATGTAGCCTGGAAGTCTTTTCAGGTGACTGGACTATCTCCCTCGCTCTGCCACCTCACCTACTGCCTGACTCAGTTGCTCTCCAAAATCCCTGCTGAGACACAGGGCACCAGCTCAGACAGTTCTCTGACATTCTCAGGGAAAATACACTTCCCACTCCCTGCTTGGACACGCATTATACTTACCACATTGGTTTCTGTCTGTCTGTCTTGTGGTTAGTTCTCTGCTATGAATAAATCTACTCATATTTCCCAGCCCTGCTACATTTTGGATTCACTTAGGATAGAAGTATTAGAGAACAACTGAGTTCTCCTGATGAGTAATGTGACAAAGGGCAACGTCAAAAAAATGAAATAAGATTGACAATCACAAGGAAAAGTGACGGTGCTGACACTGCTCTGCCTGCGGGGCATGGCATGGTGCGTCCAGGTCGGGGGCAGTGGTGGCAATCAGGAGGGAAAGCCTGGATCAGGGTCTTTGAGTATCAGGGGAAGAAGTTTGGATTTCACCCTGTAGACAAATGAAATTGCATTGTGAGTTTTTTCTTTATAACAAAATGTTTCCATTAGTTACAACTTTTGGTTATTTAGATTTTTTTCACCTTTTTTTTTTTTTTTGAGACAGAGTCTCATTATGTCTCCCTGAGTAGAGTGCCGTGGCGTCACACCTCACAGCAACCTCTGATTCTTGGACTTAAATGATTCTTGCCTCAGTCTCCCAAGTGCCTATAGGAGCCCACCATAATGCCCAACCTTTTTTTCATTGCAATTGTCACTGTTGTTTAGCAGGCCCGAGCTGGGCTCAAACCCGCCAGCCTTGGTATGTGTGGTCGGTGCCCTACCCACTGAGCTACAAGCACTGCCCTTATTTTGATTTTTTGATAGCTTTGTTGACTATAAAAGAAACACACTTTCTTCAACAACAACAAACAACAAATAAACATTACAGGATTTTATAGAGTAGATAACGAAAGTCCCCCTATTCACCTCAGTAATATTACAGCCCTAAGGTAAGCACTACACGTGTAATAAGATTTTGAGAGGGATGTGTCTGTTGCCCAGAAGATGGTGACCAGGACCTGCTATGGCCAGCAAATGACCCCGACTTTCCCCTCATTATAAAGAAGCCAGGAATATCCTAATAGGATGCAGATAGGACTCTTCTATAATTATCTACCATCTGCCACCCTCTCCCCCAGGCACGGGAGGGAATTGATCAGTACCTCTGGCCTGTGGGAAGAAGTTCCCTCTTCTCCCAGGAGTGAGCTGCTCCAAGGTAATGCCTCTACCAGATGAGGGCCCTGCAGGAAGAACAGACTGACGTTTGACTTTGAACAAATGCTTCTTTTTTTGTTTTTTGAGACAGGGTTTCACAACATGCCTAGATAGAGTACCATGGTGTCATCATAGCTCACAGCAACCTCAAATTCCTGCCTGGGCTCAAGCAATCCTCCTGCCTCAGCCTCCTAAGTAGCTGGGACTACAGATGCCTGTTACAATCCCCAGCTAGTTTTTCTGTTTTTAGTAGAGATGGGGCCTTGCTCTTGCTCAGGCTGACCTTCTGAGCTCAAGCAGTTCACCTGCCTCGGCTTCTCAGCGGGATGGATGCTTCTATAATTGCAGGTGCATCCTGGCACCGTCCCTTGAGAAAGAATTCTTAGAGGACACCTGCTTCTCTGGAGATTTTCAGAGATGGAAGTTTTGCTAACAAGAAAAGACTATGGAATTTTGTGTCTTTGAGAAAAAAATACTGGTGGAGGTAGCGACCCTGGTAGTTCTCCCATGTTGCTATACTCCTGGCAGGGTGTAGGCACGACCTCAGTGGTCCCAGGCTTCCTCAGCTGAAGGAGAAGGTAGACGGTTAGGGGACAGACAGAGCAAAGTTGGTGATGTTCCACTGCTCAGCCCTGAAAGGGGACTTCCTGCAAAGAAAGCTACCATCACCTATACAGAAATTCAGAGACTCGGTCACACGTAGAAGCGACTGGCGCTGAGTCTCAGCCTCTCTCTCCCATAGGGTGGCCAGAACTGACCTCTTAGTTTTCTCAGTCTCACCTCCTTAGCGAGGGAGCCAGGCTTCCAGGAGGCGGGAGGCCACATCCAGACAGATCACCCCCTTAGCAGGGGAGTCAGGCTTCCAGGAGGCGGCAAGGCCACATACAGCCAGATCAACCCTTTAGCAGGGGAGTCAGGCTTCCAGGAGGCCGCAGGCCACATACAGCCAGATGTTGCTGTGCTTCTCTCCATTTGGATTTTAATAGGGGTTGAGCGGGTGGGGGAGCTACCCTTATCAAACAAGTATCTGTGATAAAGGGGCAGAGTTTAGAGTGCAATGTAAGAGCAGCTTAAAATGGAAATGAACTCGGTTTTAATACCCCAAAAAGATCTGAAATATAGGGATTCTGACAAAATGTTAGAACTGGAAAGTTGACAGGACAGTTGAAAACAGCAATTGGGGTGGAGGGGCAGGTGGGTGGGTTGGAAAATCTAGATCTGTTTCCGACTCTGAGGAACCGAAACTCTCAGATTTCACATATGCAGTATATAGATGGGCTGGGCTTTTGTAGCATGAGCTCTGCACTGAGCCATAATGCATGACAAGTTTCTTTGTTGTATTGATGGAGTTTACTGGTTTTAGTTGCTACAAGGTATTTCATTGAATTGATATACCGTAACTACCCATTCTTTTTTTGGTTGCAGCCATCCTTGTTTGGCGGGCCTGGGCTCGATTCAAACCCAGTGGCTCAAGTGTATGTGGCTGACGCATTAGCTGCTTGAGCCGCAGGCTCTGAGCCAAACTACTCATTCTTGATGGATGTTACGGTATTTCCAAAATTGTTTATAAAATAAACAGTGCTGCAGTAAACATCTCAGTAATTGTAGTTTTGTGGTTATCTAATTATTAGTTAGGATAAATTCTGAGAAATGAGATTTCTAGATAAAGTATAAGGTATTTAAATTTTTTTTACTTATTACAAAAATGTTTCATCTTCAATATGCAATATATTCCACACTACATAAAATTAAGAGAAAATATTTTATCTATAAATATGTATTCATGTCCATTTCTTCTTTTCTTATATCTCTCTATACTAATATAATAAATATATTAAAATTTTGCTAATCGGATAGTTCATCCCTATTAGGTATATAGTTGTTGTAATTGTCATTTTTTATAATGAGGGTTAGAAGATTTTGCATATTTCTATAGATATATATGTTTTATCTTTTGTGACCATGTTTTATCTTTTAACTTAGATAAAAGTGAAGTGTTAATTTGTACATTAATTTGTTAATAGCAAAGAGGTTAATAGAGTATATTTCCATCATTAACTTGCATTAAATAACACAATGAAAATAGGTTCCTGTGCTTGGAGTAATTATAATAATATAATTGCAAAATTTATAGTGTATATCATGTGCTAGCCAGTAGTCTAAGTACCTTATATGTATTAGCTCATTTACTCTTCATAATAAACTTATTAGAGAAGTTCTTCTATTGTCCCCAGTTACTCTGCTACTGCCAAGTAATGTACCCAGGGAAATTGAGATGATAAGGGGCAGAGCCAGCATTGGGACCTCAGACTCTACTTCCCAGCCTGGGCTCTGTTATAGAGGAGCCTCCTTTAAATGGTGCCAGGCAAATTTGCATTCAAGAAGCATAATAATTCCATGATATGACTATAAATGGATGCAATTCCCAATAGGGCCATTGGTCATGGAAGAGTTCTTTTGGGGAATACCATTAGGATCTGCCTTTGTGTCCATTACACACCATCTTTTCTTTAGAAAGAGACATGCATTTTTTTAGATTGGACTAATTCATTTGGAGAGACATATGTTTAATAATTAATAATAAATAATCATCACTATGGTGGCTTTTTAAATGATTTGTTTTCCCATAGTGAATTTGCTCCCAAAGGATGAGAGGTTTTATTTTGGGAAATTCCTGGCTCTAGTTCCCTCTCACTTTCCTGGTGCAGAATCTGAAGCCCACAGGGTCAAGGGATGAGGATGACCAGTAAGTGACTAGGTGGACATGGAAGCTTGGTTCATTCACCTGCGTGGCTTCTTCCCACCACAGTGTCTTGATTTTTAGATCTTCTAAATATGTTATTATCTAATATAATTTTTTAAATTGTGGAACTATACACATAACAAAATTTATCATCTGAACTATTTTTAAGTGCACAGTTCAGTGGCATTAAGTACATTTAATCTTGTTGTGCAGCCATCAGCAGCATCCACTTCCAGAACTTTTTCATCTTCCCAAACTGAAACTCTATTCACTAGACAACAGCTCCTCCTCCTCCCAGCCCCCAGCCTCTGGTGACCACCATTCCACTTCCTGCCTCTATAGATTTGACTGCTCTAGGGACTTCCTAAGAGTGGAATCATACAGATTTGTTCTGTGACTGGCTTATTTCACTTAGCATAATGTCTTCAAGGTTTATCCATTTAGCAAAAGGATTGTTTTGAGGATTTAACACATTAGCTGCCATGTGAGTTGTATTTAACTCACACCAGTTTTGAGTCCAGGCCTCATGAGTGAACCATATACAACTCACACATATCTCTTGACCTAATAAAACACTGTGGCCCCAGGGAAAATTTTTTTCTTACTAGTGTGGCAGTCAATGTATTAATGTAAGAAACATGCATAAAGTAGTTGAGGCAACGCCTGGACTTCTTGTAAATTCTTGGTAAGTGCTAGCTATTATTAATATTATTAATATTAATTGTATTAGTTTCCCAATTTATTGCTACTATAACATACGACCACAAACTCAGTGGCTTAAACAACATACATTTTTTTCTCTTGTAATTCTGAGGGAGAAGTCTGAAATCAATTTCTCTGGACTGGAGTGTAGGTGTTGGCAGAGGTGGCTCTTTCTGGAGGGTTCCAGGGAGAATCTAGTGCTTCCAGCTTCTGGAGCTTGTCTCTGTTACCCGTCTCATGGCCCCTCCTTCCAGTTTCACAGTGAGCAGTATAGGTAGTGCCTTCTCCCCTCTGTGGCCTCTGCCTCTGTCCTATCTTCTCTCACTTCCACGCCACTCTGTTAAGGCCCCTGTGGTTACACTGGGACTGTCTGGCTACTCCAGAATAATCTTCCCCCTCAAGATCCTGATTCTAGTCACATCTGCAAAATCCTTTTTGTCACATGAGGTAACATTCACAGGTTCCAGGAATTAGGATGTGGACATTTGGGGGGAGATCTTTATTCAGCTAATTATTATTATTTTCATCATCATTATTATAACACAGTATTTAGTTATGGAAGAAATGTTCCTATACATTAATTCTGCTAATCACAATAGCATCAGTACCACCTGGCAGCCTGCTAAATATCAGCACTTGCTCCAGACTTACTCAGAATGTGTGTTGTGACTAGACCTTTTGAAGATTTTAATGTTTGTGAATCTGAAATGCCCTTCATCTGGTGCCTTAATGGAGACAACATGCCTTGATGGAATCTCAATTTTAGTTTTCCTTTCTTTTCTTTCTTTCCTTTTTTTTTTTTTTTTTAAGAGATAGAGTCTCACTTTGTTGCCCTTGGTAGAGTACTATGGCATCACAGCTCACAGCAACCTCCAGCTCTTGGGCTTAGAGGATTCTCTTGCCTCAGCCTCTTGAGTAGCTAGGACTGCAGGTGCCTGCCACAATGCCCGGCTATTTTTTTGTTGTTGAAGTTTGGCTGGGGCCAAATTCTAACCCTCCACCCTCGGTGTATGGGTGCCCTACTCACTGAGCCACAGGCACCACCCTCAAATTTAGTTTTTCAACTAGAGTTTTTCAACTCTTTACTAATGAATTACCACAACAGGGAAGATTCAGAATCAGTACTAGAATAGTGCAGGTTGAAGTCTCAGATGAGAGTTTGAGGTGGTTGTAGGAAGTGATGATGTTTGCTTTGTGAGTGATTGCTTAGAATATTTTCACCAGCAGTTAGGAGCTGACACAGGATGCTGTGCTCTTGGCCCAGGGCCATTACTCCATGTCAGGAAGGGTGAGTATTGATTTATGACTCTGGGAACAGGGTGGCAATTTGCCTTCTGGTTTAGATCAGGAGGTCTGAAGGTGAAAATCTGCTATTTTAGTCCATAACTTCTTTTGCTCATCTAGCTTCTCATGAGGACATAAATTTGTAGATGATTTCTTATTTAAAGCCTTTCTAGAGAAAGCAGCAGGATTTTAAAATAAAGCAAGGGAGAGGGGCTTGGCCAACAGGATCAGGGCTGTGTTGCTGCTGCTGTTATTTGTCAGAGTGACTTCTCCCATTTGGTTGTTTTGTGTTGTATTATTCTGCACTGAGTGGTGTTTGAGGTTTTTTGAAAGCTAGAAGCTTAATCTTGACATACCATTGAAATACTGATAGAACTAATTGATTCCACTGTATTAGATGGCAATTGTGTAGATTAAAGTTATACTATAGGCATTCGTATTTCCTCTGAACGTGTAATAGAAGACAAAAATAACAAATTGTTGTGCCTGGATTTTTCCCGATCTTCCAAGAGTTAGTCTGAGACACACTCCAATGTAAAGATCATGAGGCAAGCTTTATTCAAGCCCAGGCCTGGACTCTCCTGGTGAGCACACGGAGGGAGAGCCCCGCCCAGGTGCATTCAGTTTTTATAGGGTACAGAAAACAAGAAGGGGAGGGGTAAAGTATGGGTACAATTTTGATTGGTTGCTAGGGGCATGGGCAGATTACAGGTTAGGCATTAGTTCATAATTGGGCATAGGATTCACCATGGGGTGGTGCTATCTTTGGGATGGGCTGGACGTTATGCTGACTCATTGGGCCTAAGATGGCGGTGGTGGCTGTCATTAAAATGGTGTTGGCTAGGCCCACACAAAACAATTTGGCTTACCAACAAAAATACTAAAATTTGCATAATACATATCTTTAAAATTAATTAATAGTGTTAGATCAGCAAATGACATTTCCACCCAAAGTTAAGAAGTCCTTCTGTTCACTTCTGAACACGTTGGAAAAATAAAAACCCCAGCATTGATACTCAATGGTCCCAGCTGACCAGGAAAAACATCCCCGCAAACAAACGGACAAAAACAAAACTGGGAGATACCAAAAGTGGAAGCTGTCTCCTTAGTTCTAGTTTGTCCCAGGTAGTGTAGTGTTACAGGCACTAAGGCCAGGAGCAGTGGCTCAGGCTTATAATCCCAGAACTATGGGAGGCTGAGGTGGGTGGATCTCCTGAGCTCAGCAGTTTGAGACCAGCCTGAGCAATATGAGATCTTGTCTCTACTAAAAATAGGAAAACTGGCTAGGCAACGAAGTGGGACTCTGTCTAAAAAAAAAAAAAAAAAGGCGCTTCTGTTTAATTTCCAAAGAAACTGAAAAAAAATTAATTTCAATTGAAATGGGAAGAGCGTTTGTGTGTTTCCTTTGCTCTTTTGCAAAGGATTATGTGGCATAAATGCTTTGGGGGAGCTGAATAACTATTGTTCACTCACATATCCCTCAGAATCTACAAATGGCAGGACTTCTTGATTACATTACACATCCATGACACACTCCATTTATTCCCAAACCTATACTCTTTCAGCATCATACTGCATTGGATTATTTCTCTGCTTTCTGGAAAGTCCTTCAGGTTTGACCAAGTTTCTTTCTGTAAAGAAACCTCTTTCCATTTTTCTATGCCTACTGTGGCAGGCAAAATAGTCCCTGTTGCAAACTTGCTGTTGCCTATCTCTCTGATTCTGCTATCATGTTCTCTGATATGCATATGTGCATACCGTGTATATATATTTAACATTTTTTTGATGTCTTACCCCTTTAATTTCTAAATTTTAGTAAGTGAAATAATTATGGATTCACACGAAATTGTAAGAAATAATACAGAGAGATCTGGTATACCAGCCACCCAGTGTCTGCTAGTGGTCACATATAACAAACCTATGGTGCAACCTCACTGCAAGGAAACTAATGTCAATGCAGTCCATGGATGTCGCTCAGGTTTTTCCAGTTCTCCATGCACACAATTCTGTGCAGTTTTATCAGGAGTAGGCTCGTATGATCTCAGCAACAGTCAAACTGCAGAGCAATCCCATCCCAAGGATCCATGGTGCTCCCTTCTGTACTCACCTGCCCCCGTCCCAACTCCTGGCAGCTGTTGATTTGATCTTTATCTCTCTCTCTCTTTTGTTTTTTGTTCTTTCTCTTTTTAATAGCGTCACTCCAAGAATGCTTTATAAATGGATCATGCAATGTTTTACCGTGGCTTTCAGCTCAGCACAATTCCCTTGAGACCCAGCCACACTGTAGCACCTGTCAGGCACTTGTGCCTTTCCCCAGCGCCTACCTCCATTAGCCAAAGGGTCAAAGGCTGATGCACATTTGGTTGTTCCCAGTTGTTGGGTGTTATGAACAAAGCAGCTGTGAACTTCACAGGGATTTTTGAGTACATGTTTTCATTTCTCTAGCATAAAAGCCTTAAACAGCAATTGCTGGGTCAATGGTGAGTACACGTTTAGTTTTATGAGAAACTTCCACCTCTTTCCTAGAACTATCAGCAATGTGTGAGTGATTGAATTCATCCACATCTACCAACATTTGGTGTTACTGATACAGGATTCCACCACTTAAGTCTAGACAGGGAGCCCCCCATTCTCTAGGTGAGGTCAGACCCCCATTTTCAGGCACAAACAGACTGCCTTTTTTGGGACACACGGACTCTGATAAGATCATGAACAAAGCAGCCTGAGACGTTTTTTGGGTGGTTCCACCTTGAATAGGGTAGGAACATACACCCTAATCTCTTCTCAGAAACAAAGACTGTAAAGGACCTGATAACCTTGCCCTAGTGGGGGAGGAACTACACTCATTCGTTAATGTACTCATTAACTTTGAACAGATGTTTTTCCATCTACCAACTCCTGGCCAGGTGTAATTCTCAAGACCTAAGACCTCTAGGTAAAGAGCCCATGTAGAGACTTCTCAGTTCAGTTCTTTCCCCCTTCCAGAAGCTCTGCTTCTTTTTACTGTATTCCTTTCTAATTTCTAATAAAAATCCAATCTTACCAGTGAGAGGGCAAGATTAGCTCCATTTTGCTGTTTACTACACAAGCCCCACTCCTAGCTGTTTACTACACAAGTCCCACTCCTAGCTGTTTACTGCATAAACTCCATTCCTAGCCCTTTCGCCCCAACCTCTGCCAGTAAAACCTGCAAAGCCACTTCCTACTGCCTTCCCCCACCCCTCACCTGTACCAATCCAAATCCTCCTTTACTAATGAAATCACCAACCACCAATCAAAAGTGTACTCGTATCCAACCCTACCCCTCTTGCTTTCTGTACCCCATAAAAACTTCCTCCACCCCGGTTCGAGGCTCTTCCTTGGTGTGTACACTAGGAGAGTCCAGACCCGGGTCTGAATAAACCTCACCTTATGCTTTTTACATTGGAGTGTGTCTCGGACTGTCTGTTGGGATTCACTTGGGAGAATTTTGGGCACAACACCAGTGATCTGTGATCTGTGGGTTCACTCTTCAAATCCTTGGGACCAAGGACCTACTGAAAAGTGAAATTCTGGGCTCCGTGCCTATGGCTCAAGTGGCTAAGGTGCCAGCCACATATACCTAAGGTGTTGGGTTCAAATCCAGCCTAGGCCCGCCAAACAACAATGACGGCTGCAACCAAAAAATAGCTGGGGGTCGTAGCAGGCACCTGTGGTCCCAGCTACTCGGGAGGCTGAGGCAGGAGACTTGCTTGAGCCCAGGAATTGGAGGTTGCTGTGAGCTGTGATGCTATAGCACTCTACCCAGGGCTTGAGGCTCTGTCTCAAAAAAAAAAAAAAAAAAGTGAAATTCTGATATCATTACCATAGTTTTTTATTTTAATTACTTGATGTTCAAAATTATTTGGATATATTGATATGGGTCTATTTTGGGGTTCCTTATTCTATTTCATTGACCTGTATGTCTACCCCCCTCCAATACCACACTATCTTGTTAGCATAGCCACACAAGAGTCCTTAACATTTCCTATACTACTTCTTCCCACTTTATTTTTCTTTTTCAAACAATTAAAAAAATTTTTTTTAATTTAACATTTTTAGTTATTTGGATGCTGTGTCCTTTCATGTAAACTTTAAAATAAACTTGGCTATCTATAAGAAGAACCTTACTGAATTTTGGTAGGAATTGTAGTAATCCTAGACAATTCAGAGAAAAGTGATATTTTTACCATATCAAGTCATCCCATTCACAAACACTGAATACATAAATATCTAAATATCAAAATACCTAAATATCTTTCCAATTATTTAGGTATTCATTTATTTCTTTAATCAGTATTTTTGAATTTTTAGGATATATATTTTGCACATGTTTTTTAAGATGTACATCTAAGTATTTTATTTTCTTTGAAATGATTATAAATGGCATTGCATTTTTAATTTTTTTTCCTGCATGTTTATTGTGAGCATATAGAAATGCAATTTATTTTTGTGTATTTATTATACATATATCCTGTGATCTTATATCCTGAAATCATATATTCTAGGAGTTTTGTGGGTTTTGTTTATAGATTCCTTGGATTTTCTATGTAGACAATCATGTCATTTACAAATAGAGACAGTTTTATTTTTTTATTCCAATCTATATACTTTTATTTGTTTTTCTTGCTTTATTGCACTTGTTAGAACTTCTAGAGCTATGTTAAATTAGAGTGGTGACTCTTATTCTTAATCTTAGTGGTAATAATTTCATCATTCTGGAATCTAGGAAGAATCAGTCTTTATCATTAAGCATAATGTCTGTAGGACTTTGTAGTGCTCTTTTCAAGTTGAGTTTCTATAGTTTGTTTAGAGTTTTATCATGATGTTGGATTATTTTCTTTTTATATGTTTATATGTTTATATATGTTTCTTTTCTGTTTATATGATGTGATGATACAATTTTTTCTTTAATATTTTGATTTGATTATTTGTAATGATTGATTTTTTAAAATGTTGAATCAGCTCTGTACACTTTAAATACATTCCAAGCAGTCATGGTACACGTATGTAATTTTTTAGAGTTTTCTGGATTTGATCTGCTAAGGTTTTGCTAAGAATTTTTGTATCTAAGTTCATGAGACATATTTGTCAGTAGTTTTCTTTCTTTCTTTCTTCTCTTTTTTAGAGACAGAGTGTCACGTTGTCACCTTCTGTAGAGTGCTGTAACATCCTAACTCACAGCATCCTCCAGCTCTTGGGCTTAAGGGATTCTCTTGCCTCAGCCACCTGAGTAGCTAGGAGTATAGCTCGGCTATTTCTTCCTTTTTTTTTTTTTTTAACTACTTTTGTCTAGTGTTGTTATTAGGTAATGCTGGCCTCACTGAGCAAGAGGCAATGTGTTCTCCAGTCTTTATTTCTTGAAAAAGATTGTGTAATGTTGATGTTCTTTCATTCTTAAGGGTTGTTAGAATGCTCTAGTGAAGGCTCAGTGTCTATGGCTCAAGAGGCTAAGGCGCCAGTCACATACACCTAAGGTGGCAGATTTGAATCCAGCCCAGACTCACCAAAACAACAATGACAGCTGCAACCAAAAAATAGCTGGGCGCTGTGGTGGGTACCTGTGGTCCCAGCTACTCAGGAGGCTGAGGCAGGAGACTCGCTTGAGCCCAGGAGTTGGGGGTTGCTGTGAGCTGTGATGCCACAGCACTCTACCCAGGGGGATAGCTTCAGGCTCTGTCTCAAAAAAAAAAAAAAAAAAAAAAAAAAGAATTCTCCAGTGAAATCATTTGGGCCTGGATATTTCTTTTTTGAGAATTTCTAAATTACAATGTCAGCTTCTTACTGGATGATTGGTTCAATTTGTCTATTTCATCTAACTAAGTTTTAGTAGTGTGATTTTTTTTTTAAAGAAGTCTTCCATTTCTTTTGTATTGTTGAATTTGTGGATGTTATTTGTAGTATTCCTGCTGGGGCTTGCACAGTGCTGCCTGTGATGATGCTTGAGACAGTTTCTGCTCCTGACCCACAGACATCCTTACCCAGGCATAGTATCTTAGACTAAACAATTCTGATTTTACAAAGTTCCTCCAATACAAATTTCTAAGGAGTTATACAAGGGTATTATAGGTGGACCTGTTTTAGTTTGGGAGGACCTAGAAAGGTTTATCTGAAGAAGTGACATTTGAGGCCAAAATTTGAAGGGTAGAGGGGAATAACCTGGTGGGAGGCAAGTGAAGTATTTTTGGTGGAGGGAATGGTGTGTGCAAGAGTCACATACTAGGAACAGCTTAGCACATTCTGGAAAGAGCATAGCTCATTATGGAGAAGAGAATACAGTTGCTTTGGCTGAAAAGCCTAGCAGAGCCTGGATAGTTGGGCTGGCTAGGAGAGGAAGAGTCTCACAAATCACATTCTGAAAGCAATGGCAAGATATTGATAGATTTTAGGGAGAAGGTCAGAGAGACATGGTTTTAAAAGCTCCCTGTACTGGTATTATGCATGGGGTAAGCAGATACAGTGGTGCCTGTGAGACGTCCCGGGGGGCCCAGCTGGTGAGCCTCACTGACCTTGGTGTGTCTGAGCAAACTTCCAGCATCAAGACTCTTTGCCAGAGATGATTTCAGTCTTATGTGTGTCTAAAGGACAGGCCAGGAGAGAGAGGAAGGGTGAGGCTGGGAGTTAAAGTTGGAGTGTGGGGCCAGGTGAGCCAAGCTGGGGAGGCAGGTGTTAAGGAAGGGACAGGTGGTTTTTTTTTTTTTGGCAGTTTTTGGCCCACTGGGTTTGAACCCACTACCTCCAGTATATGGGGCCGGCGCCCTACTCCTTGAGCCACAGGTGCCACCAGGGAGGGACAGTCTGTTTTTTTGTTTTGAGACAGAGCCTCAAACTGTCACTCTGGTAGAGTACTATGGCATCACAGCTCACAGCAACCTCCAACTCCTGGGCTCAAGCGAGTCTCCTGCCTCAGCCTCCCAAGTAGCTGGGACCACAGGCGCCCGCCACAATGCCGGACTATTTTTTGGTTGCAGCCGTCATTGTTGTTTGGTGGGCCCGGGCTGAATTCGAACCCGCCAGCTCAGGTGTACGTGGCTGGTGCCTTAGCTGCTTGAGCCACGAGCGCCGAGCTGGGAAAGATAGTCTTAATCACATCTACCTCTAGAAAGCAGGAGCCAGGAGGATTAATGGGGTTGGAGAGGAGTGGGGAGAGTGCCTGACAGGACTTTGCAGAATGCTAACTGGCTGAGTGTGATAGTCCTTCATGCATCAAAGTGGCGGAGGAGCCAGTGCAGTGCATTGTCAGAGAAAGAGCGAGCGGGTCTCGGGGTGAATTGATGCACAGGGGAGAGGAGCAGTCGAAGACCACAGGGGTGGGAGGCCTGGGTTGCGGCAGGGTTGGGGTCTCCATCAGGGTTAAGTTCGGGGGGAAAGAGGAGCAGCGCTTAGCCTAGGCTGGGCCTCAGCAGTTGGTCCATTCCCTGCATAGACCTGCTGGGTGCCAAGAGGCAGAGACGCGTGGTAGGGACGGAGGACTGAAACCGGCCGCTCCCCGCCGGTGGCAGCTGTAGGTGCAGTCAGAGCTCCTCTCTGGGTACCAGTGTTTACCGCCTATGAAATCACAAAAGAGAAAGTGGAATAAAATCGAATGGTACTGTTCCAGCTGAAACTACTATGAACCTTCAGCGTCAAGGACACGTGGAGGTTCTGCTAATAGAAAAGGCGAGTTTTATTTGCCGTTTATAAAATAAGGGCTGTGTGGTAAGGAGACAGTGGCTTTGGCTGCAGGAGTGAGAGGGTGTCTTGTTGGTGGAAATAGCAAACTGGAGACTTGGTGAGACAGAGTTCAAGAACCCACACACCAGTGTCATGTCCTTGACAGAAAGAACGACAGAGAAACATTTTGAAAATGAGTTGGAAATTCTTTGTATTGTGCCAATTAATTTTTCTATAATTGTTTTACTTTTATAGATGGCTATCTTCATGAGCATTAATAATGTCCGTGGGAAAGTTGAAAACTTTATCTAGGTAACTTTTATTTACTTATTATTTTTGAGACAGTCTCAGTCTGTTGCCCCAGGCTAGAGAGCCATGCCATCAGCATAGCTCACAGCAGCCTCACTCTCCGGCTCAAGAGATCTTCTTGCCTGAGCCTCGGTAGTAGCCAAGACTACAGGTGCTGGCCACCATGCCGCAATGGTTTTTCTACTTTTAATAGAAACTGGGTCTCACTCTTGCTCAAGCAATCCAACTGCATTGCCCCCCCCCCCCAGAGTGTAGGTAACACTTAAAAAGAAGCTTTGAAACTGCTTCCTTCTATTAGTTTTATTTTATTTAAGAATTTCTTGCTTTCAGAAAGGTTTTATTACAATTAAGATGTTAAGTAATGAGAATTTACTGGACAAGGTAATGGGTGAAGGAAATGATGATCTAAGCATTTGTTCTTTACAGGTGCCTGGATGTACCTGCAAGGACTAGGCTAACGCGGAAGGGCAGAGGGCGGTTCCCTCCGTGCCTGTGGGGACAGCGCTCTGTTCTGTGCTACTTGCATACACAGGTGTGTTTCTTTTCTCAGAACTCTGTTTCTTGAAAACAATAAATATTTCCAACGCTTCCTCTTAGTTTATTTTGTTGTAAAATCACGGACAAAATGACAATGGTAGTATCTTTTATTAAATTTCAAAATATTAAAGGCTGAAAATATTTTAGGTTACATTGGTTGCTTTTGTGATGCGTGATTCACGGCTACAGGTGAGCCCATTACCCAAATAGTGTTTATTGTGGCCATTAGCTTGTCTAACTTGGTTCAACAATTATGGCTATCTCAAGGGTAGAGGCCTCTGTTGAAAACTCAAAGGTTCATTATGCTTAGGGGATGCTGCATAGGTAGGGAGAAAGATAACATTTCTGGGGATACCACCCCATAACCTGTCCAGGAATGGTCACAACTTTTTAGGTTAGCAAATTGAGGAAATGATTATATGATTATGATTATTTTATATTTTATTTTAAATTTATTTTTAAAATGTATTTTAGGCTGGGCGAGGTGGCTCAAGCCTATAATCCCAGCACCTTGGGAGACCAAGGTTGGTGGATTGCTTACAGCTAGACCCCCCTATCTCTAAAAATAGCTGGGTGCATGTAGTCTCAGCTACTTGGGAGACTGAGAGAATCACTTAAGCCCAAGAGTTAGAGGTTTCTGTGAGCTGATGCCAGGGAACTCTACCAGGGCAAGAAAGAGAGACTGATCTCAAAAAATAAATGAATAAGTAAATAAAAAATAAAAAAAATGTATTGTAAATGAACAAATAAAATTGATTTATGTTGGTGGTGTTTTAAAATATGTATACATTGCGGAATAGTTGAATGAAGCTAATTACCATATACATTACCTCATGTATTTCTCTTTTTTTGTGATGAGAACACATAAAGTCTGCTCTATTAGCAATTTTTCAAGTATACAATACTTTGTTATTAACTGTATTCACCACATTGTACAATAGTTCTCCTGAATTTACTTCTTCTTCTAAACAGAATTTTGTGTCTTTTGACCAAGATTTACCTAATCCTCCTCCCCCATTATGTTAATTTTAATTCAATGTTTTGAACATGAGATTTCCAGGAGGTTCTCAGTATTCACCTTTCATAGCCTCAGATTTCTGCAGTTCTAATTTTGAGTCTTAGCGACTGCATGCTTCACTTAACACTGTCTTAATTTTCCTTGGAGGTTTTAAAAAGCAGAGTAGAAAATACTATCTCTGCCTGATTTATTAGGTGTCAACCTAGAAAATACCAGATGGTTTTGTCTTGTATTTTTGTCTTGTATTTAGAGGTATATGTGTTTGAAATTGCTAGACAAAATGCCTATTTTTATTATCTGTGTCTTTTATCGCTCTCATATTAAGATGTTAAGATTATCATACAAATATTATGCGCTGATGTTGATGAGCTGTAATTTCCCAAAGGGTTAGAGGTTTTTCACCCACCCCTTTAGACTCCCTTTTTAGGCCCCAATTTTCATAAACAAACTATTCCATTATTTTTCAAGACTAAGTGGGACATAAATTTATTTAGGTTATACATTAAAAAAAAATTTATGGCTCGGCGCCTGTGGCTCAAGTGGCTAAGGC
>NW_003852466.1:8636164-8656218 GCF_000181295.1 Otolemur garnettii
AAAAAAAAAAAAAAAAAAAAGAAAAGAAAAGAATATAAAAAGATCCCCAAGCCTTTGGTCCTAAAATAATTCCCCAAATAAGAAACTAAAAAAGATTTTACATAGCTCCATCGTATACTGATGATATGTTACTTAAAATTTACTGTGAGCTAAACAGACCTCCCTGTAATCCTTCTTTTGTTGTTTTTAAAAAGTTTATTTATATTCTGCCCCACTTTGTTCTTTCTTCCTTTAAAAGGACAAATCACCAATAAACTTGATTTTTACTTATAGTAAGCACAGGGGGTGCATGTCATTTACTTTGTTCTAATTTTCCAAAACCAAAATCTACCCAACTGAGCACACTAGAGTTACATTTTAATAAGATCTTTAAATACCAGGTAAGCCTCTTGGGCATAGGTGGGGCCCATAGTTTTAAAGTGCCTTATCGGATTCCTTTGGGGATGGAAAGATAGGAAGGGGAGAAAAAAATTGTTACTTATTTGTCCTTCCAGGGGAAAAATGCTCTAAAAATACCTGCAAGGGATCTGGAGGTTTGTAGTGAATATAGAAGAATGGACTGTGGAAACACATTTGGGGTCCCATGTCAACATTTATTTACATGTAGATGTTTATTGTCATTGTTTACTTCTCTTCTTCCATTTAGCCCAGGGGTCCTCAAACTTTTTAAACAGGGGCCCAGTTCACTGTCCCTCAGACTGTTGGAGGGCCGGACTGTGGCCCCCGGTCGAGTGGGCTGCTAAGCAGGGCAGGCAGCGGAGGCAAAAACACCTGGTGGGCTGGATAAATGTCCTAGGGGGGCTGCATGTGGCCCACAGGCCGTAGTTGGAGGATGCCTGATTTAGCCTTTGGGAACAGAGATTTTTGTCTCAATCATTTTGCAGTGACAACATAGAGACACAACAATGGTAAACTGTTCAAAGACTATTTAGGGATTTCCCCTGTCACTCCAAAATACATCCTACGGTTTGATGAAGCCCAGATTATGAAAATAAAGCAATCATTTATTCACAGAATGGGCTAGAATTAAAAAATTATCTTGAAATCTGGAATGTGAAGTGTGGGAAAGAAAAATAAGAAAAAAATTAGGAAAGCTTATTTATGGTTGACATTTTATTTATTTATTTGAGACAGAGTCTCACTACGGTGCGGTGCCATGGTAGAGCGCTCCGACATCACAACTCAGAGCAACCTCAAACTCCTGGACTTAAGCGATTCTTTTACCTCAGCTTCCCAAGTAGTGGTACTATAGGCCTAGCCACAACTCCCAGCTGTTTTTAGAGATGAGATCTCGGTCTAGCTCAGGCTGCTCTCCAACCTGTGAACTCAGGTGATCCATCCCTCTTGGCCTTCCAAGTGCTGGGATTATAGAAGTGAGCCACCATGCCTGGCTATGTTGACATTTTAAAATAGACTTTAAAATTTAGAGCAGATTTAGGTTCATGTCAACACTGAGTATTAAGTACAGGTAGGGTGACCAGACGTCCCGCTTTTGGCGAGACAGTACTGATTTCTAATTGTCCCGGGTCCTGCCGCGTTTTAAAAAAAAAGTCCTGATTTTTGGAAAGAATGCACAAACCGGGGGAGAACGGTAAGGGAATATACGGTTTTCGGCTGCCATGTGGCTATTTTGCCAGGATATGAGTTTTATATTATTTTTGTTAATTTTATAATGTTAAACTGTAATAATAACAAATAATTGTAGAGAAGGGATTGTTGAGAACTGCTTATCAAAGTTTGCATTGTTGTCAGGCCCCGCCCAGCCCCGCCCCCCCTCCGCCGTCAATGGTGTCCAGCTTTAACAGTGTTAAAATCTGGTCACTTTAAGTACAGGGTGTCATATAGCTACCCTTTTTCATCCCCCACTCCTCCCCCCATCACTACCCCCCACAGAGTGGTACATTTGCTAGAACTGAGAAGCATGACAGTGACACAACATTATCACGGAGGCGCCACTGTTTACACTAGGGTTCACTCAGGGTGTTGGGTGTTGTGCTATGGGTTTTGACTAATTATAATGGGATGTGTCCACCATCACATTATTATACAGAGTACTCTCTGCCCTCCAGGTCCTCTGTGTTTCATCTAGTCATCCCTCTGTTCCCAAAGGCTAAATCAGGCATCCTCCAACTACCGCCTGTGGGCCACATGCAGCCCCCCTAGGACATTTATCCAGCCACCAGGTGTTTTTGCCTCCGCTGCCTGCCCTGCTTAGCAGCCCACTCCTCCCGGGGCCACAGTCCGGCCCTCCAACAGTCTGAGGGACAGTGAATATTAAAACCAAAAATAGCTATCAGGCCGTGAAGGAAGGAACAGAAGTCTTCATATAATCTTTCCCCAGGCTCACATGATCAAGAGTTTTTCCCCACACTTTTCTTCCAAGACTGTTATTGTTTCATGTCTTAGATTTAAGTCTTTTATCCATCTTGAGTCAATTTTTGTAAGTAGTGAAAGATGTGGGTCTGGTTTCAGTCTTTTACATGAGGTTATCCAGTTCTTCCAGAACCACTTATTGAATAGGGATTCTTTTTCATAGTGTATGCTTTTGTTTGGTTTATTGAAGATCAGATGGCAATAAGAGACTGGTTTCATCTCTTGGTTTTCTATTCTTTACGTATATCTATGTCTCTATTTTTTGTGTGATCACTGTGGACTTCTAATATAACCTAATATCTGGAAAAGTGATGCCTCTGGCTTTGTATTTATTACTAAGAATTGCTTTGTCTACACAGGGTTTTTTTCTTGGTCCATACAAAACATTTTTTTCAGTTCTTCAAAGTATGATATTGGCATTTTAATGAGGATTCTATTGAATCTGTAGATTGCCTTGGGTAGTATAGATATTTTAAAAATGTTGATTCTTCCTAGCTAAGAACATGGTATGTTCTTCCACTTGTTAATGTCTTCTGTTATTTCTTTTCTTAGAGTTTCATAATTCTTTTTGTAGAGTTCCTTCACTTCTTTTGTTAGATATACTCCTAGATATTTTCTTTTCTTTTCTTTTTTTGCAGTTTTTGGCCGAGGCTGGGTTTGAACCCACCACCTCCACCATATGAGGCTGGCGCCTTACTCCTTGGAGCCACAGGCGCCGCCCAATATTTTATTTTCTTTAGAGCTACTTTGGAGGGAATTATGTCCTTAATTTACTTCTCAACCTGGCTGTCATTGGTGTATACAAAGGCTACTGATCTTTGGATATTGATTTTATACCCTAAGTTGTTACTGTATTATTACTTAATTACTCCCAGAAATATTATGGTTGACTTTCTGAGAGTTTCACCTCTTGTGCCCCCATTTGGATGCCCTTTATTTCATTCTTTTGCCTGATTGCATTGGCTAGAACTTCCAGGAGAATGTTGAATAATAGACGTGATAGTGGACATCTTTGTGTGGTTCCAGCTCTAAATGGAAAAGCTTTCAGTTTTACTCCATTCAGTATGATATTGGCTGTGGGTCTGTCATAGATGGCTTCAGTCAGCTTAAGAAATGTGCCACCTATGTCTATATTCTTACATACTCTTATTAGAAAAGGATACTGAATTTTGTCAAATGCTTTCTCTGTATATATTGAGAGGATCATATAGTCTTTGTTTTTGCATCTATTGATACGATGAATTACATTTATGGATTTACATATATTAAACAAGCCTTGCATCCTTGGGATGAAACCTACTTGATTGTGACGTATAACTTTTTAAATGTGTATCTACAATCTATTAGCTAGGATTTTATTGAGAATTTTTGCATCTATATTCATTAGTGAAATTGGTCTGTAGTTCTCCTTTTTAGCTGAGTCCTTTCCTGGTTTTGGTATCAGGATGATGTTTGCTTCACAGATTGTGTTGGGGAAAGTTTCTTCTCAATGTTTTGAAATAGGTTCTGCAGTGTAGATATAAGCTTTTTGAAGGTTTGATAGAATTCCAGTGTGAAGCCTCCTGGTCCAATGCTTTTTTGTGGCTGGAAGCTTTTTTATTATTTCTTCAATTTCAGTGCTTAATATTGGTCTGTTCAATAGATCTATTTTTCCTGGTTAAGTCTAGGAGTATGGTGTGATTCCATTTGTATTGGTGCATTTCCTTCATATTAAGTTTCTGGACATACGGTTTCTTGTAGTAGTCAGAGATAATCTCTTGTATCTCTGGGGTGTCTGTTGTTATTTCACATTTTTCATTTCTGATTGAGGTTATTAGAGATTTTACTTTTCTGTTTCAAGTTAATCTGGCCAAAGGTTTATCAATTTTGTGTATCTTTTCAAAGAACCTACTTTTTGTTTTGTTAATTTTCTGAATGATTCTTCTGTTTCAATTTAATTTATTTCTGTTTTAATTTTGGTTGTTTCTTCTCCTAGGGTTGGGATTGGATTGCTCTTCATTTTCCATTTTTTAGGTGCTTCATTTAGTTTTCTGTTTTTTGGATGGAGGCATCTAATATGATAAATTTCCCTCTTAGCATCGCTTTTGCAGTCCCACAGGTTTTGATAACTTTTCTCTTCATTGTTGTTATTTTTGAGGAATTTAATAATTTGCCATTGTTTTGCAATGGGAATATGTCCTGAGAAATGCATCATTAGGCAGTTTCATCATTGCACAACATCAGAGAGTGTACCGTGTACTTCACACGAGCTACATGGTACAGCCTACCACACACAGGGTATATGGTATAACTCCTAGGCTAAAAACTTGTACAGCACTTTACTGTAATGAATCTGAATGCAATTGAAGCACAATGGTAAGTATTTGTAGCTACATATATCTGAACATGGAAAAGATACAATAAAAACATGGTATAAAATATAAAAAGTGATACACTGCTGGGCAGTGCCTGTGGCTCAAGGAGTAGGGTGCTGGTCCTATATACTATGGGTGGTGGGTTCAAGCCTGGCTCCAGCCAAAACTTTTTTTTTTTGAGACAGAGCCTCAAGCTATCCCCCGGGTAGAGGGCCATGACATCACAGCTCACAGCAACCTCCAACTCTTGGGCTCAAGCCAGTCTCCTACCTCAGCCTCCCAAGTAGCTGGGACCACAGGAACCCACCACAATGCCCAGCTATTTTTTGGTTGCAGCTGTTGTTTTTGGTGGGCCTGGGCTGGATTTGAACCCACCACCTTAGGTGTATGTGGCTGGCACCTTAGCCACTTGAGCCATAGGCGCCGAGCCCAGTCAAAACTTCAAAAAAAAAAAAAAGTGATACACTTCTATAAGGCACTTATCATGACTGGAAGTTGCTCTGGGTGAGTCAGTAAGTAAATGAGAGAGTGAAGTGTGATAGTGAAGGCAAAGGACATTGCTGTGTGCTACTGTAGACTTTATAAACATGTGCATTTCAGCTGCACTCAATTTATAAAATATTTTTTTGTAGCTTCAATAACAATCACCTTGGCTTACTATAACTTTTTTACTTTATAAACTTTGAAATTTATTTTTTTAGGAAACACATATTACACCTATTGAAAAAATACTCTCTCTCTCTCTTTTAAGACAAAGTCTCACTCTGTCACCCTGGGTAGAGTGCTGTAGTGTCATAGATCACAGCAACCTCAAACTCCTAGGTTCAAGTGATCCTCTTGCCTCAGCCTCTTGAGTAGCTAGGACTATAGACCTCCACCACAACATCCAGCTAATTTTTCTATTTTTAGTAGAGACAGAGTCTTGCTCTTGCTCAGGCTGGTCTTGAACTCCTGAGCTCAAGCAATCCACTAATCTTGGCCTCTCAGAGTGCTAGGATTACAGGAATAAACCACCATGTCTGGCCTTATATTATATCCTTTTTTGTAAGATTTTTTTCTATCTTAAAATTTTTAATTCTTTTTAAACTTTTCAGTCTTTCTTGTGAAGACTAAGACATAGACACAGACATTAGCCTAGGCCTACACAGGATCAGGATTATCAATATTACTTTACTAACTTCCACTTCCACATTTGTCCCAGTGGAAAGTCTTAAGGGCAATAACAAGCATGGAGCTCTTGTCTTCAACAGTGTCTTCTGGATACCTCTCAAAGGAGGCTGTTTTGTAGTCAACTTTTTTTTTTTAAATAAGCAGAATGAGTCTACTCTAAATGATAAAAAGTATAGTATAGTAAATATATAAACCAGTAACACAGCTATTTGTTATCAGCATCAAGTATTATTGACTGTATATAATTGTATGTGTTGGACTTTTAGACATCTGGCAATGCAGTATGTTTGTTTACACATCACCATGGACACATGAGTAGTGCATTGTGATGTGATCTCATTACAGCTACTGCATCATTAAACAGTAGGGATGTTTTTAGCTCCACTATGATCTTATGAGACCATTCTCATATTACTGCCTGTCATTGACCAAAATGTTCTTATTTGGCCTGAGACTGTATTTAATACTTTACTCCATAGAATAAAAACATGAAATTTAAAGAAAGAAAATTTAACTTTTCTCTTTTTTCTCTTTTTTCTTTATTCTGTTGAAATAAAACCTATAGAGGAAATCAATTTAACAGAGTTTATTTGAGAAAAGAACAGTTCATGAATTGGGAAGCACTTAAAACTGGCAGAGGTTCAGAAGGCTTTACTCTAGTACTGTGAACAGCTTTTACAGGCTGACTGTGGAAGCAAAGCAAAGAAATTACCTGATTGGCTACAGCTAGGAGTTTTCCTTATTTAGGTAGTGAGAGTCTAGGTCCCTAGTCGTGTAATAAGTCAGCTGTTTGTGAGTGACTGAGGATAGGTATTTTTTTTTTTTTTTTATGTAGACATTGTAAGAAATGCCTCCAAGTTAAGTTTTCATTGCTTATGTAAGAGCTCTGGGTATGGGTACAGAGACTATGTTAGGCTAATGACCTCCTCCTACTTATTTGCTTTAACAACTATGTATCTCTAAAATAAATCCTTGGATTTTATATTTTTGTGAGTGATCCTATAATTGCACACAATTGTAAACACCAAATTCCCATGAAGAGAAACATTGTTTTACCTTATTGGGAATGTTCAATATTCATTGACTTTTTGTTATAATGGTTTATGTCTGTAAACAAATGTTTTCAGACTCATTTTGTGTACCAGTAGTACAGAACAATTTTTAAAGTAAAAACAATTCTATAGCATTCCAAAACTAAAGTGCTTTTACTTTGATTTTAGTTCATTCAGTTGCAAAATAATGTGGGAATTAAAAACCTACAGAAGAAAATGCCTTGCACTTTGGCATAAGCAACATGATAAGACATTTGGAATCAGCATTTGAAATTCCCAGGCAAATTCTATCTTGCTCTTAGTCTGTACTTATTTTCTAGCATCCCAGGAACAATTTCTTTCTTGAAAAACATGCAAAACATCTCTTCCAATTTACTATGCTCCTGGCATTTTATAAGTTACAATGGATTAGTTAGACTCTTATTCAAGGTGTACTTAACTCTCCTGCATGTGGACAGAGGCCAGGCAAGGATCTTGGTCATTCGACCATTCACAAAGGTTACAGAGTCTTGCACAAACTATAGGAAAATAGTTGAAAATCCTTAATAAAACTATGTCATATTGCAAGGGTCTAAAAATATAGTACTACTTTATAACTTATTTCAAGTGGAATATTCTAAAAGGGTGACAAATGAAATCTAATTTTTCAACATAGTAGTCTACTATTTTCCAATTCCTAGTTTTTTTAATGACTCAATGTAAGAAAATTGTTTGAAGTCACATCAGATTTACCAACTTTGTAACTTCAAGTTTTGTTTATTTTAGGTTAAGCCTTTAAAAGGTTATACTGTTTTAAGTATTATTTGATGTTCTCTCAATCTGTACTCTTATAATCCGGACTGAGTTAAAGAATGGCGCAGGTGGGCAGAGCCAAGTGGCAGACCAAAAGAATGGTTCAGCTGAGCTCTCCCAGTACAACTGGGGAAAAGAGAGAACACAGCCATACCTGGAACAAGGAACCATGCTCAGAGTCATAGTTCAGGGAGTGTAGCAAGGAAGTGGTGAGTTAGATGAAGAGTATGATCAAGAGAGGTGGAAATCTAACACTTTAGACAAGTGATTGCAACCTCCCAGGATCGGTTGGCCCTCCCACAGAGTTTTGGGATGGGAGGAAGCCTTTCTGGAGTTTTCAATTTTGGAAGGAAGCTGCATGTTGTGTGGAAAGCTTGGAAAAGTGGACAGACTCAAAACAGTATACAACAACCAGATCTGAATACTCCTTGGAGTGGATTTGCCATTGGTTTGGTGGCTGGTGAGTCAGTGAGAAGGTCTCAGTGGCCAGGGGGCTGCCATTGTGGGAAGGTTGTGAGAAGGTCTTAGCAGGGACCTAAAGCATGGCTATCTTAATTCTGCCTGCTGGGATCAGAACTTCACTCTTGGAACAGGCTGAGGGAACCCCACAGCCCATGGGAAATAGAGTCAGGGGGCACTGTGAGATTTGTCCCTGAAGGATACTGGAGAGCTTTAAGATCCCAACTTGTTGGGGTCTGAATCCTGAGGAAACAATCAGGTGATTACCAAAGGCAACTAAAATAGGAATAAGGACCATAGAGGTTGCTGGCTGTGTTCTCTGTCTCCTAAAAACACCACAGCACCACCTGGTGTCCAATTATTAAAACCTGTCCTTTCTGCTATATATGATTTTTTATAGTTTTTTTTTTTTTTGTAGAGACAGTTTCACTTTGTCACCTTGAGTAGAGTACTGTGGTGTCACAGCTCACAGCAAACTCCAGCTCCTGGGCTTAGGGGATTCTGTTGCCTCAGCCTCCCAAATAGCTGGGACTACAGGTGCCTGCCAAAATGCCTGGCTATTTTCTTGTTGCAGTTTGGCTGGGGCTGGGTTTGAACCCACAACCCTTGGTATATGGGGCCGGTGCCCTACCCACTGACCACAGGCACCGCCCTTGGTATTTTTATTATTTTTTATGTTTCTTCTTCTTCTTCCTCTTCTTCTTATTATTATTTTGTTCTCTTCTATATTGCTGAGGTTGCTGCAGTTTGGGGCTGTTTGGGGCTGTTTTTTTTTAATAGAGACAGAGTCTTACTTTATTGCCCTTGATAGAGTGCTGTGGTGTCACACAGCTCACAACAACCTCAAACTCCTGGGTTTAGGAGATTCTCTTGCTTTGGCCTCCGGAGTAGCTGGGACTACAGGTGTCTGCCACAATGCCTGGCCATTTTTTTGTTGCAGTTTTGCTAGGGCCAGGTTTGAACCCACCATCCTCAGTATATGAGGCTGGCGCCCTACCCACTGAGCATCAGGTGCTGCCTTGTTTGAGCTTTTTTGTTTTATTTTGTTTTTGCTAATTTGTTTGGTTGGTTCTATTCTTAACTTCTGTTTTTACTTTCATCAGGAGCAAGGACTCCTGTATTTTTGGTCATGAGGAAGAGTTTGACTATGCTCAGGCTGGTAAGGAAGTCCTGATATTGAGGAACTCTCCCAGCCCAGCCCCTCAAAATCCTTGAATTATAGGAATAGCCTTAACACTGTGCCAATCAATACCATCTCGTCTATCATGTTCATTCTCTACTCCTGTGCTCATTCTCTCCTGTTCATCAATTCTTTTTTTTTTTTTACCCCTTCCCCCCTTTTCTCTTTCTTTCTTCTTTGTTTTTTTCATTCTTGTATCTCCCTGCTTATGTTTTATCCTTCTCTTCCTTTTGACCTAAGCTCTGAGACAAGATAATGTGAAGCACAGGAGGAAGTGAGATAGAAAAAGGAGGTGAACAAGAAGAAAGAGCACACAAGGAGGAACCAACAGAAAAATTTGGCAACATGAAAAACCAAGACAGAGCAATTCTCCCAAGGGACCATGAGACAGCTAATGCAGAAGACTTCACCTATAAAGAATTAATGGATTTGACAGAGGTGAATTTAAAATACGGACAAGAAAATGGAAAGACAGAACCAAAAGTCAGATGAGAGATATGTAGAATATGAAAAGGATGTAGTGGAGATAAAGGAAATGAAGGAGACAATTAGGGAATGTAAAGATGTAGTGGAAACTATCAAAAGTAGGTTAGACCATGGAGAAGAAAGTACCTCACAGCTAGAGGATAAAGTTCTTGAGTTAACCCAGGTAGATAAAGAGGCAGAAAAGAAGAAAGAGAAAGCAAAACAGGTACTTAGAGAATGACAAGACTCCATGAAGCATTCAAACATATGTATAATAGAGATCCCTGAAGTGGAAGAAGATTATTCCAAAGGAATGGAAGCTTTACTGTAGGCTATCATAAATGAAAACTTCCCAAGTTTTACTAAAGACCTCAACACACTCTTTTCATATGGATTTCAAACCCCAGTCATCTCAACTCAAACAGAGCCTGTCCAAGACACATTGTAATGAACCTGCACATGGGCATCTATGTTCAGCCTGCCGCTTTCTCTATGTTGTGTCTGGCAACACTGAACTTTATCTCACATTCATGGCTGAAGTGGGAGACTACTTAGGGCCAATGGGGGGCTGGTGGGAAAGAGTGAAACCAATCATGACAAATATACAGCTGTTTGAATATGCACTTTACATTGTACACCAGAAGTTTGGTTCCTAAGTGTTTCACCTAAATAACCAGCTGGTGAGTGTGAGATCTACTCAGTTTTGGAAAGCTGATGACTAAATTAATCTCACTTGAATTTAGGACTTATTCAAATGAAAGTTCATCTAATATCCACTTGTGATTCATATGACATCATGATTATGTCAGATAAATTTGATTTGCAAATAATATCTATTTTGCAAATAGCAGCTAACAGTAAGGTTAGGAAAATAGAAATGAATATAAACTTTCTTTTTACAGGGTGGCACCTGTGGCTCAGTGGGTAGGGGGCTTTGAACCCGGCCCCAGCCAAACTGCAACAACAACAACAACAAAATAGCCGGGCATTGTGGCAGGCGCCTGTAGTCCCAGCTACCTGAGAGGATGAGACAAGAGAATCACCTAAACCAGGAGTTGGAGGTTGATGTGAACTGTGATCTGTGATGCCATGGCATTCTACCAAGGGCAACAAAGCGAAACGCTGTCTCAGAAAACAAACAAATAAACAAACAAAAAATGCTTTATTTTTTAGAATAGAGTAAAATAAAAAATTACTGAGTATTAAATATAGCCTTTAAGAAAACAATTTAAATTTGAAGAAAAAAGTCATACAAGTTTTTTCTTTTTTTGAGACAGTCTCACTCTTGGGCTTAAGCAATCCTCTTGCCTCAGCCTCCCACACTACTATGCCCACCTAGTTTTTTAATTTTTATTTATTATTATTATTTTTAAACAGAGTCTCACTATGTCACCCTCTGTAAAGTGCTGTAGCATCACAGCTCACACAACCTCAAACTCTTGGGCTTAAGTGATTCTCTTACCTCAACCACCCAAGTAGCTGGGACCACAGGTGCCCACCACAACACCTGGCTATTTTTTGGATGTAGTTGTCATTGTTGTTTGGCAGGCTCAGGCTGGGTTCAAACCTGCCAACTCTGCTGTATGTGACTGATACCCTAGCCACTGAGCTACAGGAGCTAAGAATAGTGTTTCTGTTTTTAGTATAGATGGGAACTCACTCTGCTCAGGCTGTTCTTGAACTCCTAAGCTTAAGCAGTCTTCCTGTTTCAGTCTCCCAAAGTGTTAGAATCACAGGTGTGAACCAACACGCCCAGCCCTTACAGGTTGGTTTTTAAGAACAATTTACTTTCATAAAAGATCTCTATAAAGAGAACTATGAAACTCTGAGAAAAGAAATAGCTGAAGATGTTAACAAATGGAAAAATATACCATGCTCATGGCTGGGAAGAATCAACATTGTTAAAATGTCCATACTACCCAAAGCAATATAAAATTTTAATGCAATCCTTATCAAAGCATCACTGATGTACTTTAAAGAACTTGAAAAAAATAATACTTTGTTTTATACGGAATCAAAAAGAAACCTCAATTA
The DNA here is from genome assembly GCF_000181295.1 of Otolemur garnettii. Lineage (NCBI taxonomy): Eukaryota > Metazoa > Chordata > Mammalia > Primates > Galagidae > Otolemur > Otolemur garnettii. The sequence goes on from NW_003852466.1 coordinate 8,648,044, forward strand.
GCCAAGACACTACTTAGAAATAAAAACAAATCAGGAGGAATCACTCTACTAGACCTTAGACTATACTATAAATGTATAGTGATCAAAACAGCACGATATTGGCACAAAAGCAGAAAGGTAGATGTATGGAACAGAATAAAGAAGGAGATGAACCCAGCTACTTATCATCATTTGATCTTTGATAAGCCTATCAAAAACTTTCAGTGGGGAAAAGACTCCCTATTTAACAAATGATGCTGGGTGAACTGGCTGGTGACCTGTAGAAGACTGAAACTGGATCCACACCTCTCACCATTAAGTAAGATAGACTCTCACTGGCTTAAAGATTTAAACTTAAGACATGAAACTATAAAAATACTAGAAGAGAGTGCAGGGAAACCACTTGAAGAAATCTGCCTGGGAGAATATTTTATGAGGAAGTTCTCCCCCTCTCCTTTTTTTTAGGTTTCCCGTACTTTTTCTGCACTTGTTTCTTTGCCTACCCCTCCTTCACTTCTTAAGGATAGTGTTTTTAAAAGTAAACATACACATAAGTTACTAAAAGTTCAGTAGAATAACTTAACAAGCATGGGAATGGTGTGAGAATGCTACCTCACCCTTCCAGCAGCAGAGCCACGCCCACCAGAACCCACTTTGCAGTCTCCTTGCTTTTCAGCCTGAGGGTCCAGATGTAGCTGGGGCCTCTCAGTTTAGTTCCGTACACAGGGCACTCATAGGTGTGTTTGGTTTCTTGTCTGTCCACGAGGGTGGCTTTTGCAACAATGACTGGCATGGCTCATGTCAGCAACTTAACGCAGGCTTCAACAATGGTTCCAGACTGGGTGTCCCACCTGCCACCTTCCATGAGGAGCCTGTGGAGGATTACTGGGACCTGATCAAACTAAAAAGCTTCTGCACAGCAAGCAAACAGCCCTCAGAATGGGAGAAGATACTTGTAGGTTATGTCTCTGACAAAGGTTTGATAACCAGAGTCCACAGAGAGCTCAAACGTATTAGCAAGAAAAGGACAAGTGATCCCGTCTCATTGTGAGCAACAGATTTGAATAGAAACTTCTTTGAAGAAGAATGGTGCATGGCCTACAGACACATGAAAAAAATGCTCATCATTCTTAATCATCAGAGCAATGCAAATCAAAACCACTTTGAGATATCATCTAACTCCAGTAAGATTAGCCCACATCACAAAATCCCAAAACTATAGATGTTGGCATGGATGTGGAGAAAAGGAAATACTTCTGCACTGCTGGTGGGAATGCAAACTAATACGTTCCTGTTGGAAAGAAGTTTGGAGATCACTTAGGGATCTAAAAATAGACCTGCCATCTCAGGAGGCTGAGGCAAGAGAATCGCCTTAGCCCAGGAGGTTGCTGTGAGCTGTGACACCATAGCACTCTACCGAGGGTGGCAAACTGACACTCTGTCTAAAAAAAAAAAAAAAAAAAAAAAAATAGACCTGCTGTTTGATCCTGCAATTCCTCTACTAGATATATATCCAGAAGACCAAAAATCACTTTATAACAAAGATATTTGCACCTGAATATTTATTGCAGCCCAATTCATAATTGCTAAGTCATGGAAAAAGCCCAAGTGCCCATCACCTCATGAATGGATTAGTAAATATTGGTATATATATACCACGGGATATTATGCAGCCTTAAAAAAGATGGAGACTTTACCTCTTTCAAGTTTACTTGGATGAAACTGGAACATATTCTTCTTAGCAAAGTATCCCAAGAATGGGAGAAAAAGTATCCAATGTACTTAACTTTACTATGAAACCAATATATAAGCACCCACACTTTCTTGTGAAAGCTATAACCCAACTATAGCCCAAGATGAAAGGGAAAGAGAAGTGGGAGGGAGGATGGGTGGAGGGAGGGTAATTGGTTGGACCACACTTATGGTGCATTTTACAAGGATACATGTCAAATCTACTAAGTGTGGAGTATTAATGTCTTAACATAATAATTAAGAAAGTGTGGTGAAAGCTATGTTAACCAGTTTGATGTATTTCAAATTGTAATATAAAATCTGCACATTGTACCCCATAAATGCATTAATGTACACAGCTATGATTTAATAAAAAAAATAAAAAAACAAAGAACAATTTAGTTCTTTATAAAGTCTTCCCCAAATTCAGACAAAGCATATCTTGTAGTCTGTGAGTATTTTAAAACAAAGTGACAAATTCAGGATCTCAGTGAATTAAGAACATGCTGCTTTTAAAATTATATCAGTGGAGGAGCTCAGGCAGATAATCAGCACGGCTATATTCATATCCATCACAAAGAGGTGGTGGTCTGCAATCCTGGGTCGTCTGCTGCGTGGTCATGGTAAAATGAGATACCTCAAGCAGACATGGCCATCTGAGTTTTATAGCATACATAAAAACATTTTTAAAAAGAATTCTATGGCAAATATAACTAAAGCAAATATGACTCTTAGGTTGCAAATGTGGCTGATATTTCCTGGTTCCCTGTGAGCCGATGCCATCTCTTTAGGTTAATAATAAGAATAAAAAAATCAAATATTGGAAAGTGTGTGTAGTAGTGTTCCCGTAACTTCGGCACCTGTCACACACAGAAGGCAGGAGCGCCCTCCGGCGGCTGGGGCTAAGAATGGAAGGCCGGGCACAATCTCCAGCCCGTCCAGCCTGGTGCCCGGGTGGCAGGCTCCTCCCAGACCCGAGGCTGGTCGTGGCCTCATGGGAGCACCCCTGGGTCCTGCTCCTTTACGTGAAAAGTAACTCATTTAAGGGGAGTGGTGACCGCTTTCTGCTCTGCTCTGCTCTTCTCTTGCTTAGAGAAAATTTAGCCAGTACTAGTAATAAAAAAATCTTCTAGCTTCTTTACTCGTAGCCCAGAGGTTTAACATACCGGCATGACTCACTGCTTGTTGGTGAGGAAGTAGAAGCTGACTCTGCCGGTGGCTTGCCCAATATCCATTCTCCCTGCTCTTTCCAGCAGATCCCTCAGGGTGACACTGTGCCTCTCTAAAGATGTTCATCTTTTCTCCATCTCCTGCTGCCCTGGACGCCTGAAAGTTCTGCACTGTCCCACTCGTGAGCGCTGTCTCCTCTCGTTGCCGCTCCTCTGTCGCCCAGCTCATGCTCAGGTAGTGACCGTGCAGGCGCAGCCAGCTTGGGGCTCTCACGTCCCCCTGTGGTGCTTCTCAGATACCGCCACATGGGAAGCCCAACCCAGAGAGGTGGCGTGTCAGCGCTCAGCGAGTGCCCTGGGACTGACAGAGAATGGCAGCTAATGGGTGGACACTTCCCCTTTTGTCCACCTACAGTTTGGAGAGGCGTTTGAAAGGCTCCTTAGAAATTATTCTGCAAGTCGCCTGTGAAGGCTGACTGGGGTGGGGCACTGTGGTGATGGCTGACTGGGGAGTGTATCCTGGACTGGTTTTTCCTCCTTGACGGCTTTCCTGCTCTGGCACATTTGTTCCCTGGGATGACGCTCCCAAATAAACTACGCCTCTACCTTGCTGTGCTTGCGGGAAACCCTGCTGTAACACGATATCATGGACGAGAAGCCAACAAGGGCATCTTTTCAAAAGGGAAAGATAGATGCAGCTGGTCATTGCCTTGTTTCTCATTCCTACTGATTAAAAAAAAATCATTTTGTCATGATGAATATGAAGGCCAGATGCTGAGGATGATAAACCGAGAAGGCTGTGCCTGATGACAGTGGATACCTGCAGCCTCCCAGACGGCATGCCTGGTCTTCTTGGAGGATGCACATGACTCTTTGGAGGATGCAATGAGCCTTATTTGAGTTTTGGTTATTTGCCAAAAACTTATTTGGGTTTTTTGTTATTTGCAGTCAGAATCACTCCTAACAGATACAGAAGAAAAGATAAAACCAAAAAAGAGTACTTGGATTTACAAATCTTGTGATAATGATTAGAATTTTCCTTTAAAAAAAGAAATTGTGGGCTTGGCATCTGTGCCTGAAGTGGCTAAAGCGTCAGCCACATACCCTGGAGCTGGAGGCTTCCGAATCCAGCCCGGGCCTGCCAAACAACCATGATGACTGCAACCAAAAAATAGCAGGGCATTGTGGTAGGCACCTATAGTCCCAGCTACTTGGGAGGCTGAGGCAGGAGAATTGCTTGAGCTCAGGAATTGGAGGTTGCTATTAGCTGTAATGCACTTTAGCCAGGGCAACAGCCTGAGGCTCTGTCTCAAAAAAAAAAAAAAAAAAAAAAAAGTGCATCTCTTCTCTCTTGCATGCTGTGAGGAGCCCCGGGAAGTGTTCTGTATCAATACTATGGCTGTAGGCACAATAGTTTTCTATCTGTCTGAGCTGTCTACTGCTTTTCTGCTATGTTTTCTTCCTTTCCCATAATACCATTTATTTTCCGTAACATGAATTAGATGCACAGAAATAATCTGGAAAAATAATGGCACAATTTGGAGTTCTACTATGGTCCTTTAGAATTCTGAAACGTCTTGCACTTTTCACAGGGCTTTTCCCCGACTGCATGTCTGGCTTTATTGATTCAGCTTTGTTTTGCAGCAGGAGTGCAGTAGTTTACACATAGCATGAAGAGAAATTTGTTGCTACACCTCAGTTTAACTATTTTGTAAGATTGAAAGTCAATCCCATTGTGCAGGACTCAGCAAGATGAAAAAGAGTATTTATGCTTTGTGCATTTGTGCATTTGGATACCTGTTTGTTTTAGCATTTTTTCTTTCTGAAGGTGTAGCAAGGCAGCCAGAACTAAAAAGGCTCCAAGGCACAGCTGTCAAGAAATATCTACTGAAGGACATTGCTTCATTAAACATAAACTTTCTGTTCATCAGGATCTTGTCAGATGGGAATTCAGTGTTTGAAGGCAGCAAGGTGCCCCAGTGGACTTTTGTTTCTGTATTGATGAATGACTGTCAGTGAACGCCCTAGTGGGGGCCTCATTACAGGGTTTCTGAGAATGCAGTTGAAGATGTGACTGCAACTTCCATGGTACAGGTATCAGTAGGTGTCTGGCCAGTCTCTGGTTAAGCAGTCAGGGTAGAGTGTCAGTATTTATGAATCAAAAGAATAGAGATAAACTCTTGAATTCAGATGCAAGATTCTTCCAAGTGGTTTGAATATCAAATTTTTTTTTAACTTTTGCTGGACTTTCAAGTATGTAACTTATCATGTCTGATGAGTAAGGTGACCAGATTTTAACATTGGTAAAGTAGGACACCATTGACGGGGTGTGTGTGTGTGTGTGTGTGTGTGTTCTTAATTAAAAATTTGGTCTATATGGAGCAACAAAAATTTTCATAGCATGCAAAAATAGTATTGTAATATGTATTTTTTAATTTCAACTTAACTACAATTTATAAATATAATACATTTAAAATTAATTATGTATAATATTATTTTATTCTTTGGCATATTTCTCATTTGAGTGAATTTCTTTTAGTAGATTGTTGTCATTGTTTAAAAGGTCATGAAATTTTTCACAAGAATTTGTTAAATTATATTTCACACATAAAATGGCTTTCAAAGTATCAACACTTAATTGTGATTTTTCTGATGTCCACACTTTATTTACCATAGAAAAAAACGACTTCAGTCACAGCATTAGTTCCTGGTAAGGACAGTGCGTATCCCACAATTTTTAGTGCATTATTGTATGGAACATGGTTTGTTTCAAAATTATGAAATATTTCTAACCATTTGTTCTTTATTGTGATTTTTGCTGATGCCCAAGATTTAACGTTTTCCTTATCAATATATGTTTTTAATAATGATACCTTGTAAGTCGTAAGTATCACTTTCAAGGCCAGTGCTAGACTTTTTGCTACCACTATAAAATACAAATAATATGAGGACTGTCTGCTAAATTCATGAAATAAATAAATTACTTACCTAAATTATCTGAATAGTTGATTTGTTGACATCACTTGTTTAACTAGCACTAGCACGCAGTAGGATGTGTATCATCTGAGAGACAGTTACAAAATGTATTCATTGTTGCCAATACCAAAAAATGCCGTTGTTCATTAAGCCCAAACAATGGTGGTCGAATTCTAACAATTGATCAACAATGCAAACTTTGATAATCAGTTCTCAACAATTATTTGTTATTATTAAAGTTTAACATTATAAAATTAACAAAATAATATAAAATTCATATCCTGGTGAAATAGCCACATGGCAGCCGAAAACCGTATATTCCCTTCCCATTTTCCTGCTGTTCCCTAGCTTGTCATGTATTCTTTCAAAAAATTGGGACTTTTTAAAAATGCCACAGGACATGGGACAAATTATTAAAAATTGGGACTGTCCCGCCAGAAGTGGGATGTCTGGTCACCCTACAGTGATGAAGGTGATGAGAGTACAGGCAGACAGAACCCTGGGTTGCAGATCAGAAGTACCAAATAAGAGTCAAAGCAACAAAGTCTGCACTGCCCCAGGTTGCTCCACCTCCTGGGCACCTGACCTTTGCCATGACCTAGACTAGTAACCTCACCCTTGGACACTTCCTGAGGACCTTTGGAGGGTGGATAAAATAGTTTGGTTTTTTGAGACAGAGTCTCACTTTGTCATCCTAGATAGAATGCTGTAGAGTCATAGCTCACAGCAACCTGAAACTCTAGGGTTCAAGTGATCCACCTGCCTTAGCATCCTAGAGTGCTAGGATTACAGGTGGGAGCCACTGAGCCCAGCAGATAAAGTTGTATTTTTAGCATTTGTAGAGCTCTTTACATGTGTAGAGATCACAGCAAAACCTGCCTTTTTCCCTTGGTTGGTTCGCTGAAAGATCAACTCACAATGATACAGGATTCCCCCACTCAGGGATAGACGAGATTCCCTTCCTTCTCTAGGCCCAGGTGAGCTCAGAAATCAGACCCCCATCTCTAGGCACAAACAGGCTGCCCTTCCCAAGTCACACCCTCTGGACTCTAGCAAGGTCATGAACAAAGCAGTCCTAAACGTTTTGGGTGGTTTCACCTCAGTAGGGAGCACACACCCTACTCCCTTGCCCTAGTGGAGGAGGGACTGTATTCATTCATTCATTTGTTAATACACTCATTAACTTTGAAAAGGTGTCCTGGCAAAAATGTAACATAGACTGCATGGGTCTTTTGTCCCATGAGAGGGACTTCCAACTTAGGTCTTCTCCTTTGCCAGAAGCTCTGGGGATTTTTTACTCCTTCTGTATCCTTTTCTGTCTAATAAAAACCTATCTTACCACTGATCTGTGGTCTGTGGGTTCATTCTTCGAATCCCTGAGATTAAAGACCTACTGAAGAAAAAGTTCTGTAACAATGATTATGGTAAATTCATAAGAGAAAGGTTTATTTCCAAATAACATGTGCACAGGGGGAACTATAAGAATGATTTTCCCAAAGTCTCAGTGATGGTCAGAAACCTTTGTAGATGCCTTTTAGATGGGAGAGGGTAGAATGTGGAAAGTACCAGTGCAGCAAGTGGTTGCTGGAGTGGGGTGTAGATGGGGGAAACAGATTGACTTGTAAATTAACCTGAGAGACAGATATTGTGTTTTCAGTGATTTGGGACCAGGTCTATTAACATATAAAAAAGGAAGTCAGCAGCCCCTTTTGATTCCCAAGCAAGTTACTCAGGTTTTGTGTAGACAGAGGAAAGTCCTCTTCCAATGCTTTCTGATCATTAATGGCCTTTAATTCAAAATATTTTTTATATGAGGGAGTCATATTTTGGGGTGAAATTTCCTTAGCTCCTTCACATGGCAGGTGCTGTGCTAAGTGTTTCTCTTCTGTTATAAATGCCATAGGAACTCAGTGAAGTAACTAGAGAGTGTGGCCATAAAGTGGAAAAGTTAGCCATTTTCCTCAGTCTGTTGATAGGATTTCTTTTTGCAGAATGAGCCCACAGACCACACAGATCAGTGATAAGATAGGATCTATTAGATAGAAAGGAATATGGACGGAATGAAAGGCACCAGAGCCTCTGGCAGAGGGTGGAGACCCAAGTGGGAAGTCTTCTAGGTCTTTAGTGGGTTACATGCCTTTGGTCAACAGGCAGTCTTGAGAATTACACTTGGGCAGGACTTGGCAGGTGGAAGATACCATTCTTTTTTTTTTTTTTTTGTAGGTTTTTGGCCGGGGCTGGGTTTGAAACGGCCACCCTCGGCATATGGGGCTGGCGCCCTACTCCTTGAGCCACAGGTGCTGCCCAAAGATACCTTTCT
>NW_003852466.1:8656238-8744813 GCF_000181295.1 Otolemur garnettii
TTTTTTTTTTTTTTTTGTCTCACTTTCTCACTTTCTTGCCCTCGGTAGAGGGCCATGGCGTCATAGCTCACAACAACCTCAAACTCTTGGGCTTAAAAGATTCTATTGCCGCAGCCTCCCAAGTAGCTGGGACTCCAGGCATTGTGAGAGCCGAGCTGACGCCTCTTTTAATGATGGCCACCCCCGCTATCTTAGGCCCAATGAGTCAGCATAACATCCCCCCCCCACCCCGCAGATCCCAAAGACAGCACCACCCCATGGCGGGAATCCTATGCCCAATCACGAGCTAATGCCTAACCTGTAATCTGCCCATGCCCCTAGCAACCAATCAAAATTGTACCTGTACTTTACCCCTCCCCTTCCTGTTTTCTGTACCTTATAAAAACTGATTGCACCTCCCGGGAGGGGCTCTCCCTGGGTGTGCTTACCAGGAGAGTCCAGGCCTGGGCTTGAATAAAGCTTGCCTCATGATCTTTACATCGGAGTGTGTCTCAGACTGTTGGGTCTGAAAAATCCTCCCAAATCAACCACAACAGACGAACTCGAGACACGCTCCGATGTAAAAGGCATGAGGTGAAGTTTTATTCAGACTGGCCTGGACTCCCTGGCATGCAAGCCTAGGACGAGCCCCGAACCTGGGGTGGAGGAAGTTTTTATGGGGTACAGAAAGCAAGAGGGGTAGGGTCGGATATGAGTACACTTTTCATTGGTGGTTGGTGATTTCATTAGTAAAGGAGGAAGTAAAGGAGGATTTGCATTGGTGGCTGATGATTTCACTAGTAAAGGTGAATTTGGACTGGTACAGGTGAGGGGTGGAGGGGCCCTTAACTGGGAGCTAGAGTTGGTGCAACCTGGTTACCTGTATTTCAAGGTAATAGAAACTTATTGTTTATTATAGCAGCTATTTGCCTAAGGTGACTCAGTTTACAGCGCAGTGGCTGTGCAACCTGAGGTGGGGGAAGGCTGCAGGGAGTGGCCCTGTAGGTTTCACTGGCAGAGGTCGGGGCGGAAGGGCCATGCAGTAAACAGCTAGGAATGGGGCTTGTGCTGTAAACAACAAAATGGAGCTAGTTTGGTTCTCACAGGACTAACTCTTGAGGGATCGGGAAAAATCCAGGCACAATAGTACCCATCACAATGTCTGGCTATTTTTTAGAGAGGAGGTCTTGTTCTTGCTCAGGCTGGTCTTGAACTCCTGAGCTCAGGCAATCCACCAGCCTCAGCCTCCCAAGTGCTGGGATTACAGGCCTGAGCCACCAGAGCCAGGACAGAGGACACCTGTCAATGTTGATTAGCAAATGGATGAATGTACTAACAAGTGAACTGAGTCTTTCTACCTCAGGGCAAAAGTGGCAGGGAGTTCACTTCAAAGAGGCCCAGCTTATATGAAATACTGGAAAAACTGCTTTTCTCCTGTCTTGCTTATATTCAGAGGGTGTAGTTTGTTTGCCCAAGACTAGAAAATGGGGGCCCTTGTCCAGCCTAGAATGGGGAAACCCTGTATCAAGTCCCTGTTCGTAAATGGCACTGAGAGAGGATACCTGAGAAGGGTGAGATCCAGGAGAACAGGTCTTCTCAAGGAGACCACAAGGATGCACCCGTGGGGTCCTCTCCATGATGACTCAGCTCTTGGGAATTTGTAAACTTAACTTAAACTTCCTGGAACTTGGAAATTTCCAAGTTCCGTATAATCCTATAGTTCCATAGGAGCTGAAACAGCATCTCCTGTTTCATTCAAACTGGCCAATGAGAAGAGTACCTATGGGTTGGAACTTTTTGACTGTCGATAAAAAGAGAAAGCCCAAGCCAGTCAGGGAGCGTGGCCATTTGGAATTCTTCTATGCTGGTAAATAAAGCCCTTTCTCTTATAAACATGGTGTTTGAGTGCTCTTTCTCTCCATTGGTCATCTTCCTGCAACAGCACCACCGAGATTCAAGCTTAAATTTGCCTGAACCAGAAGTTCATTTTTCACTCTTTTCTGTTTAGTGTAGTGATTAAAACAGTGTTGGTGGAGTCAGTTAGAGCTGGGTTCAATCCCAGCTTTGTGGATGACTAGCTGTTTTCTCACCTCCTTGGCTGTCATTCTGAAGCAGCTGTATCTTCCTGTGGTTTTGTGTCTTATTTCCCTGGTAATCAGCCATCTGCATCTTTTCATATTCCTGTGAGCCATCTGAGTGTCTTCTCTGAAGAAATGTCTGTTCTATGATTTCCCTCTGTGTAGTTAAAGCTTAAGGAGGGTTTTCATTATTTGCCCCAGAAAAGTTGGACTTGCCTGCTTTATGCCACTCACAATTTCCTCTTTAGTAAAAGGAAGGATATAGACACCTCACTGATGCTTCCTCTGTTTCCATGAATAAAGACAATTGCAGCTTTTGAATTTATAAACTGAGCAGAAAAACAGAGTATAAACATCAAAGTAAAATATATTTCCATTTGGAGGATGGAAATGCATTTCATTTGTCCACTCTGGAGTTTTGCTTTACTTCACAAAATGGTACAATGGAACAAATACCTTCAGTACTTAGAATCATTTTCTTCTCCTCTTGGCAATTTTTTAACCTTGTGAACTATTCTCTTCTGAACTATTCCATCTGTGAATTTTACACCTTCCTGATTTTCAATCTTTTCAGAATAGCAATAGGTAACAGGAGTTCAATATTTAATAATCTCAATATTTAAACTTGAGTGTTTTTCTCAATGTTATGTTAAAAAAAATTTTTTTTCCTTGAGGCCTTAAAAAAAAGGGTGCAGACAGCTTCCCAGAATGACTGCAGTATCTTTTCATGATAAATATATTTAGATGGTCAATAGTCTAATGGTAATAGAATGCTATTTGAAATTTCTTGAGTGTTCTAAAATGAAGATAGTGGATAATAGTACTGCAATATTACTAAATCAGCAAAGTGACATCTTGAATTTGTTAACCATGCAATGTAATCAGTGACAAGCAATTGTTCCATGCAGCTGAAGAATCTGGATGTACACAGTATGGGCATGTTTGTTAAATCAAAAATATAAGGCCTAGAGGATAACATTCTATAAAATGTGGCCAATTTATGCAATAATTATTAAAAAGAACTTAATTTTCCCTGAACAATATTCTAATCTTAACAAGGAGCTGAATGTAATGTGCTATCAACTTTGAATAGTTTTATTTTATTTTATTGTTTGAGACAAAGTTTCATTATGTCACCCTTGGTAGAGTGCCGTGCGTGGCATCACAGCCCACAGCAGCCTCAAACTCTTGGGCCTAAGTGATTGTGTCTTGCCGCAGCTCCCAAGTAGCTGGGACTACGGGTGCCCGCAACAATGCCAGGTTCGAATCCACCAGCTCTGGTCTATGCGGCTGGTGCCCTAACACTGAGCTATGGGCATCAAGCCAACTTTGAATAGTTTTTAAAGCATTTTGGGGTGATACAAATTTCTGGATCTTGTTACTTTTATAATTTCCTTCATTTGAAAATACTGCAAAAAAATTTACTCCTTTATTTATATGGATTTTTCAAACATAATTGTATAGAGAATTAGAGTGACATAGAGGAAAAGTAAATTTGTGGGGGGTTTTTGTACTGTGTTTCCCTGAAAATAAGACACCGTCTTATATTTATTTTTTCTCAAGGAGACACACTAGGGCCTATTTTCAGGGGATGTCTTATTTTTATAAAGTATAATACAACAATCTACATTTATTCAAATACAGTTAAGTCATCTTCTTCTGGAACCTGACAGAGGGAGCCGACCTTGTTGGTGGGGCTGGCGCTAGTGATGCGTGAACTCCTCTCCACTGGCCATTTGCACGTGTGCAATACCTTGGTTACCACACACGCACCTGCGCAAGTGCAATCGGCTTGGAGAAAGGAGCTGTGGCAGATAAAAGGTATTCCAGTCTTCCTTACCACTCTGAGCCAAATGCATGGCCCATCACTAGGTCTTATTATTGGGGTAGGGCTTATATTTAACAAATGCATAGAAATCCTGCTAGGGCTTATTTTTTGGGTAGGTGTTATTTTCGAGGAAACATAGTTCACTTTTATACTAATAAAACAATGACTATTTTAATTGGATCTCATGTCTATTATATATACTTTGGGAATTCATTTCAACCCTAATATAAATAAATAGCCCATAAAGCTTAATTCAGATTTAATCAGCTCTTCTGTTTTAAGACAGAGACTCACCATGTCACCCTTGGTAGAGTGCTCTAAAGTCGCAGCTCACAGCAACCTCTAACTCTTGGGCTTAAGTGATTCTCTTGCCTCAGCCTCCCAAGAAGCTGGGACTACAGGCACCTGCCACAATGCCTGGCTATTTTTTGTTGTTGTTGTCATTGTTGTTTAGCAGGCTCAGGCCAGTTTTAAACCCACCAGCCCCAGTGCACGTGGCTGGTGCTCTAACCACTGAGTTATGGGCGCCGAGCCAGTTCTTCTTAGAGTATAATGATTTCCCAGAAAAATGATTTTTCTTCATGGCAAGCATTATAGTGTTCCATTGATTTTTTTTTCCTACTTTAATGACAAAAGGATAAGTCACACTTGGACTTTTAGTGTGTTAATTTACACTTAATGCCTCCGTTTACACATGCCTGTGGTTTTATCCTCATGTTAGTTGATAGAAACTGACCCATAGAGACATGAGGACCAGGGGGGCTAGTCTCGCCTGTCCACCTGGAGTGGATGACAGGAGGCTGCTGGCTCCAGGTGACAGTTAAAGGTATTTCATTTCATTCTCAAGTGTCCTTGTTTGGATGTAAGTTGTATCATCACTCTACGTTAGCCAGCTGTGGCTTCTGATAAGACTGCTAAGGAATTTAAAGCTCTTTTATTAGAAAAAGACAGACATATCAAACCTGAGATAAGAAATGCCTCGTGGCACTATCTATTTCAGCGAAACTTTTTATGACTTTAGCCTTAGGGCAGCTACACCTTTGCACAGGCAAGCTGATATTACCAACTAACGTTTAAGGTAAACTAACAAGATTTTCTAAAGATAAGGAATGTATACTGGTTTAAGGTAATGCTTTTTATATTGAGTCATTTAGAAAAATCAAGAGAGATTCAAACCCTAAATATTAGTTAAACAGAGTGTTTATTGACTTACATTTTAGGAGAAAGATAAAAATCACCTGAAAATCAGTTTGCATTAGGGATTTAATTGTGGTCAATACCCTTATAGCTTGGCTTTCCAGGCTTTTTACTTCTAAGGGGTATTGGTGCATTATGAAAACTAATGTCCAGAACTAATGGTCTGAGACTTTGAAAAATTGTGACTAATTGAAGAAGTGGTGTATTTTATTATCTATTAATCATAAGGTATTAGAAAAATGTCCAAAACACAAGTTTACAAGGACTACTATAACACTTAGCCAGGAATTTAATAAACGATATTATAGTTTCCCGAGCATTGTGTTTAATTTTGGATTTGTTTGTATAATTTGCCATATAAATGTAGATTATTTTTCTTACATTATAGAAGCTAAAGTCACTATTTTATCCTTATACTACTATAAAAGCTACAGTTGTCTGTTTATGTTAACTTTCATAAACATATTCAACAAATGTTTATTAAATTATTACTATGTCTCAAGCTCTATTTTAGGTAGTTGGTGTTGTTATGCCTAGGAGTCTCTCAAAGACCACACCACCAGACCAGTTGAATTTAAAGAGGAGTCCTTTTATTGAAGAGCCGGCTACCTCAGGGTCCCAACATGGGGTTTCTGAGAGCAGCCCTGAGTTGTCTGCGGCTCTGGTTTTTACAGGGCAAAACTTTTCCAGGGGGAAAACAAGTGTTATTATAGAAGCAAAAATGGCAGTTAAAGGGGCAGGGGAATCACAAGGGTAGGGTGGTTAGTTATTTTACACAATGCCGTGATCACAAGGGAGATTAGTGATTTTTCTTCCTTACAAAATGGGTAAAACTCACAACATCCTTGGAGGGAAATGCCATGATCACAAGAGAGATTAGTGACTTTTCTTCCTTACAAAATGGGTAAAACTCACAACATCCTTGGAGGGAAATGCAGGGAGGGGAACTCCATGATCATAAAAAGCTATAATCACCAGGGCCACAATCACAAAGCATTGACAGTTACACAATGGGAGGGCAAAAAAGAGGAACTAGTTTTGAAGGTAAAAGGGAGTAAATACTAAAATGGAGTCATGCTTGTTCTTTTAACATTTCAATATCATGTATGGATGGTACGAAGACCATCTTAACATAATCATAAAGGTTGCTGTCACGAGGGTAATTAGTGACTTTCTACACAATACTAATAATTCTAATAGTTATAACCAGAAACACTTAAAATACCATGCAATGGGTGGGGAGGCAAGTGGAACCAGTGTTTTTTTTTTTTTTTTTTTTTGCAATAAAATATAACAAAACAACAGAATGGAGCAGGGGTCCTCAAACTTTTTAAACAGGGGGCCAGTTCACTGTCCCTCAGACCATTGGAGGGCTGGACTGAGGGCCCTGGGACTAGTCAGCTGCTAAGCAGGACAAGCAGTGGTGGAAAGAATACCCAGTGGGCCGGATAAATGTCCTAGGTGGGCCACATGTGGCCCATGGGCTGTAGTTTGAGGACGCCTGGAATGGCTCCCCACTGATTCTCAGGAATAAGAGTTACAATAATTGGAGTTAAGCCACTTTTGTTTCCCCCTAACAGCGTATCAGTAAATTAAACAGAGAAAAATTTTGGCTCTCATGGGACTTACATTTTGGCAGAGGCAGAGTGAGAGGGCCAGACTAGCTCCATCTTGCTGTTTACTACACAAGCCCCACTCCTAGCTGTTTACTACGTAAGCCCCACTCCTAGCTGTTTACTACACATGCCCCACTCCTAGCTTTTTACTATGTAAGCCCCACTCCTAGCTGTTTACTACATAAGCCCCATTCCTAGCTTTTTACTACGTAAGCCCCACTCCTAGCTTTTTACTATGTAAGCCCCACTCCTAGCTGTTTACTACACAAGCCCCATTCCTAGCTGTTTACTGCATAAACTCCATTCCTAGCCCTTCCGCCCCAACCTCTGCCAGTAAAACCTGCAGAGCCACTCCCTGCTGCCTTCCCCCACCCCTCACCTGTACCAATCCAAATCCTCCTTTACTAATGAAATCACCAACCACCAATGAAAAGTATACTCATATCCAACCCTACCCCTCTTGCTTTCTATACCCCATAAAAACTTCCTCCACCCCGGGTTCGGGGCTCGACCTAGGCTTGCAAGCCAGGAGAGTCCAGACCCGGGTCTGAATAAATCTCACTTCTTGCTTTTTACATCAGAATGTGTCTCGGAGTGTCTGTTGGGATTCACTTGGGAGAATTTTCGGGCACAACAAGAGAGAAAATAAATTAGAAATATAATACATAAGCATGTGCTACAGTATTTTAGATGGTAATAATGTTACACAAAAAGAAAAATTCCAGTAGGGTAAAGGAAGTCAGATATGCCTAATAAAAATAGTATAGCTATAATATAATTTTGTTGACAAATCATAAAATTAACTGTATACCACCAGTATATGTACTATACTTTTGGAAACAGTATTGTAGGCCAACATCTTCATTTGGAAATTATAGAATACAAAGTCTCTTAACAAAACAAAATCACTTAAAAGTAAATTGACAAAGGTAATTAGCACATAGAATAAATCCAGAACGTAGAGCCATGGCTTTTTGGTTCCCAGCCATGTGTTACTTCTTTTTCATAATTCTGGAGCTTTGTGACAAACCCTCAACTATATTAGATGTTTGTAAATTCTCAAGACAAACCATATGTGTAACTCTGACCCCAAAGACCACAGTGCATTGATGTGATTGAGAGACAATTTTACAGTTCTCACAGTATTTTGGTGGACTCTTTAGTTTTTTATATATGGTATAAGATCATATCGTCAGTAAACAGTGACAGTGTACCTGCTTCCTTTCTGATTTAGATGCCTTTTATTTCTTTTACTTACCTAATTCCTATGTCTGGGATTTCTAGTACTATATTGATGAGGATGTGGTGAGAGTAGCTATCCTTGTCACATTTCTGATCTTAGAGGAAAAGCTTTTAAATTTTCACTATGATAGCCATGGGCTTGACATATGTAGTTTTTAATATGTTGAGGTATATTATTTCTATACCTAATTTGTTGAGATATTTTAACATGAAAGGATGTTGAATTTTGTCAAATGCTTTTTCTGTATCTTTTGGTGTGATCATGTTTTTTGCCTCTTACAGCCACATAGATGAACCTGAAGGACATTATGCCAAATGAAATAAGCCAGACACAGAAAGAAAAATTCTGTATGAGCTCACTTATATGTGGAATCTAAAATAGTCAGACTCAGATTAGCAGAGAGTAGAATGATGGTTACCAAGGCCTGAGGGGGATCTTCGTCAAAGGATACAAAGTTTCAGTTAGACAGGAGAAAAAAGTTCCATAACATACAGTGACCGTAGTTAGTGTATTGTATATTTGAAAACTGCGAAGAGAGTATATTTTAAATGTTCTCACCTCAAAAAAATTGACATGTATGTACGGTAATAGATTTGCTAAGTAGGTTGATTTAGCCATTACACAATGTGTACATGTATAAAACATTATCTACCATAAATATATACAATTTTTATTTGTCAGTGAAAATGAATGAATAAACAAATAATTAAAAAAATTTCATATGTACTTGAAATGGAAGGAGAAAGCTATTTACTGTTACATAGATTTTACTGATTTAACTTCTAGAGCAGCGGTTCTCAACCTGTGGGTCGCAAGCCCTTTGGGGGTCGAATGACCCTTTCACAGGGGTTGTCTAAGACCATCGGAAATATGTGTTTGGAACCAAGACACCGCTTCTCATGTGTGGGGGTCACCACAATGTGAGGGACTGTATTGAAGGGTTCCAGAATTAGGAAGGTTGAAAACCACTATTCTAGAGTGAGGGGTTTGTCTGGCTGGAGTCTTAGTGGTGCAGTTACAGAGATCATAGAATAGCCGAAAAGGGAAGCAGGGAAAAGAGGAGAGAAAGTATTTCTATGTCTTTTTTTTTTTTTTTTGAAGTTAAAATACCTCTATTGCTTCCTCTGATTAAAAAAGCAACATAAAATTATTATTAAAATGCTTATAGAATGATATACTCATTAAAGTCAAAATTATCCATAATCCCTCCAGACAGGACATTTGTAGTCCAACCTTCTGCACTCTTTATGTGTATAGATAATTGTGTATGAAACTATATCTCCCATAGATTATATTGTTAGAACGACATTCTATTACTATGACCATTTTTGTTTAACATAGTTATATAAGGGGTATTTTTATAATCATATGACTATCATCACAGAAATAAATGTTTGCACATACATACATACATGTATATTTAAATAAATGGATAGCCTCATCATTTTAATGATTATGTAAAACTCTACTGTGTTCATGTACTGTAATTAATTTATCTCTCACTTCTTGGCAGGAATTTATTAATTTTCCATTATAAGTAGTGCTGTGATGAGTTTGCATTCTTGTGTTGTTGTCTAGTTAGTTTTGTAGTCTAAATTCTTAAGTTGAGATTATTGGGTCAAAAGACATACAAATTTATAGTTACATTTTGTAAGATTGACCTCCTATTGATTTTAATAATCAAATTTACTATTTCCTGACAATACAGTTGATAAAATTTGATATTTAGACATTAGTAATCAAATTTACTTTTTCTTTTTTTTTTGGCCAGGGACGGGTTTGAACCCACCACTTCCAGTATATGGCTGGCGCCCTACTTCTTTGAGCCACAGGCACCAAATTTCCTATTTCTTGACCATCTAGTTGATCAGATTTGATAGCTAATCATTTAATTTACATTTATTTGATTACAAACAAGGTGTCACGTAGTTCATACATTGGCCGGCCCTTCGGCTCACTTCCCCTTCTCTGCAGGCCTCTTCTTTCACCCCTTGTCAGTCCACCTGTCTTCTGCTCAGACCTCCACGGCTACAGCACCCTGGCATTCCATCTCAGGTCATCTTTCTTTCTCTGACTACTCAAGTCTGGATTTTCTCATTTGGTTGCACATCTTTAAATATCATCCATGTGCCAGTGATTTATAACTCTAGCTCTGACTGCTCTCCTGCATTTCAGCACCCACTGAAACTTCAGCACTTGATCTGGCATTCTGTAGCACATAGGTTTGGCAATTAATTATTTTATATTAATCTTATTTTGTGTAGACTGAACCTGAGGTCTCTCAGTTCAACGTTTTCTTCCATTCTGTGTTGAACATTCTTTCCCATAGCTTCTATTCTCTAATTCAAGGATTCTAGTTATTCCTAGGAAGGGTCTCCCGTACTTTTTTTTTCACATCTCTATTCTGATTACTTTCACATCTTTGTGCAGTTCCAGTGAATTCCAGCCCATAGTCACATCACGGCTGATCTGCTTCTTTGCTATGGCACTTCTATTCTCTGCAATTTCCTAGACAGTTGTAATTTCCCCAGAGTTTGTTTTCTTTACAAACAAACTCTGTTTGAGAAAAACTTGTTGTTCTTCTCCTTGTCAGCTCTCTTTCCATGTTGATCTGCTTTCTTAGCTCCATTTTCTTTTCACCTCTGTTGTCCAGAGCCTACAGTAGGTGATTATGGAAGATAAGACAATAGATATCTACAGACATGACTTCATGGATCCAGTTGTCTTGTTGACAGACTAACTCCAGGAAATTGTTAAAGTGGCTTGCTCAGAAAATTTGTTTATGATTTCAGGCTGTCATCAACAGCAAAACAGGAGTGTTGGTTCGGTAATAGTGCAACTCTCCTTTGAAATGCTACACAGAGCAGAACTTACTGGAATATAGCCTTAACCCTTGAAGTGCCTTTCCCCAGTGCTTCTGCAGAAAGCCCTGATGCCTTTGCAGGATTCTCTGTTGTGTGTCTGGAATGGAAAAGCATCGCAGAAGTCTGCTTGACGTCTTGTTAAGGAATTCTCCAATTTGGGGAAAATAGACTCTAAGCACAGAGGAATATAAGAAAACTCACACTGAATGTGGCTTTTTCAGTGGCATTTGTTTCAAAATCTTAAGAAATCCAGCCTTTTCTGAGGGAAACTTTGAAACTCAGATAAAGTTTTAAAATGATCTTTTTTATTTGATTTTCTGGAGTGCAGTTTGTAAGCCCAACTTTATAATTTCGATGCTCTTGTTCCCTATTTGCATAATGAGACTATTATACTATTATACAAATAATCATTGAAATTATTATGTGTGTAACTTACCTTCTTCATCCTTTAACTCTAGCAGAATCCACAGTGGGAGCCTTTCCTGCCTGATCCAGTTCCCATTTGTTGTTCCTCCCAGGGGACATCCTGCATTTTAACTGTGCGTTCACTGGTTTATCCAACAGACTCTGAGTGCTTGGAGGGAAAGGGTCGGACATAATGCAGCTTGGTGCCTTCCATCAGTTTTGGAAAATTCTCAGCCATTATCTTTTCAAATATTACTTCTGATTTTTTCTTACTTTCCATATTGATTGGAAATTGGTTAAAAAGATATGTAAATGTCTGACTATCTCTGTGCGTAAGACTGTACACCACCCCACTCCCCCACACACACACCTCACCAGGAGGGCTCGTCTGAACCATTTTGTTTGCCTTTACTAGGAGCTGAACTCTATCTGAATTGAAGAAAGAAATCAATAAATATTTATTGACTTAGAAAATAAATACACTTACTCCATTATTTTAAATATACTACAAATCTCAGTAAAACAAGGAATTTTTTTTTTTTTTTGAGACAGAGTCTCACTTTGTCATCCTTGGTAGAGTGCTATGGTGTCATAGCTCACAGTAATCTCAAACTCTTGGACTCAAATGGTTCTCTTGCCTCAGCCTCTCTAGTAGCTGGGACTACAGGCACCTGCCCCAATGCCTGGCTATTTTTAGACACGAGGCAAGTGAGATGAGAATTTGGTATAAAATGTTTCTGTGTAGGTTCTTTTTATTAAGGACAAATTAAGAAAAAATATATATGTATTACATGTAGCAGATTAATGATTAAGATCTAGAATATGGACATTTCTATAAATCAACGTGAATAACAAAAACAGTTGATAGAAGATCAGAATTCAAAAGGCATTTTATATAAATAAAAGATGACATTAATAGACAATAAACCATGAAAAAGGCTCAACCTCATTAAAAATCAGAGAAATGCAACTTGCAATGATAATAAGGAATGTTTAACATCCTCCATACTGACTACCAGAAGTTTGACTAATCCATGCATGGAGTGGTGAGAACTATTTTACACTGCTGGTGGGTGTGTGAATTGGTATGCTCAAGAAAATAATTTGTTCTTATCTTGTGAAGGTGAGTAGATGCATATCCTATAGCCAGGATTTTCATTCCCAGCTACATGGCTGAAAAATAATCCTGCACACATACACTTGAAGATACTAACAAGGCCGGTGAGAACAGCATGGTTTGTAATAGCAACAATTAACTGTCAAGAACTCAGGTGCTGTTTGATAGTTGAATGGATAGATTACTGTATGTTCACAAAACAAAATGCTAAATGGCAGTAAATGAGTTGCTACTGCGCACATCAACATCAATGACTCCTGAAAACATAACAATGAGTTAAAAAAACAAATTGTGGGACATATATACCTATGACCCCAGCTTATATAATGTTAGAAACCATGCAAAGCTTAATATGCATTGTCCATGGGTATCCCTGGATATGGCAAACTGGGAGCAAGGATGGAGACAACAGTGTAGGACAGTGAGCACATGTTGTTGGGATCAGAAAGGGTCGCACATAGGACGTCAGTATTGTTGTTTTTTCTGTTTTATAGGCAATGGCGTGGGTTCATACACGTTTGTAGTAAATGGGTTTCATGATTTATTAGGTTGGAAAGACTTCTGATAATAATTTTTTTCTTGATAAAATATATAATGTAAAAGTGCTAACACAATTTTATAATGGTTTGCTCTGTAAACCAATAGAAGAATTAAAAGCAAAAACTTTAATTGTCAGGCAGCCACTGTGGCTCAAAGAATATAGGGCACCGGCCCCATATGCTGGAGGTGGCAGGTTCAAACCCAGCCCCGGCCAAAAACTGCAACAAACAAACACACTTCAATTGTCCAAGAAAATGTTTTAGCATGATACAAACTAAAACAGAATCTATGCAACTGAAATTGACAAAGGGAGTCTTAATCCTGGTGCACTTAAATTGCTACTTCTCTTAAAATACAGTGTATGAACCAATGAAATTAAAATAGAAGATCCTACAGTGGGTAATTCTGAGTGATCCTAGAGGTTACCTTTAGAACTAGGCACACACCGTCTGCCTGAGTGGCTCAGGGATGCTGATTCTGGGTTACAGTGTTTTATCACATATCGGATGCTGGTTTTCTAGCACCATGTTTGGAGAACTTTGAGTTAAAGCTGACGTTAATAGTTTCCAAATTTGGCAAATAAAAGGTAGAGAAGCAAAAACAAAAACAAATCAAATCCTGAGATTTTTTGGCAAAGACATGAGTGTGCTGGTTTATTTGAGAAATGTAACAAAATTAACAAGAAGTTAATGATCAGTTCTCCATAAATAAAGAACATGTAATTATAGGGGGTGTATTTAGAAATATTTCCTTTGGCTGCAATCTGTGCACAGCTGTTAATGAGAAATATCGCTACCTTCTTTGATAAGAGAAGAGCCTCAAATTGAGGAATCTGAGTTCTGCTATTAAATTATACCTGTGTAGAATGAAAAGTTTGATTAATGTATTCAATTTAACTTACTTAGACAGAATAGAAAATTAAAATAACTTCCCTGAGAGCTCAAAGATTAGAGGCAGATTCAGCAGCTTTGCATACAGTAGCACGGAGCCCCTGACGCTCTGTACATTCAGCCTTAGTTGATTAATGAAGAGCTCGAATAGTAACAGCAGTTGTAAAGTGTAGAAAAAGAATGTTTCAAAAAAAGATTATAGAGGAAATGTGATGATAAGAGTGAGATAATGAAATACGTGGAATCTGGCTGCCTTTCAGATTCTAGGATCCTTCTTTGTGGCCAAAGAGTATGTTGAAATAGAAAATGGGGCCAGGAAGTTTTGTTTTGCTGAGAATTTCACTATATTTCTGGACTAGTGGGTTGAGTTTGATAATGACTGAATACATGGATTCCCTTTTTGAAACCCTGATAGTTCAAGTGTAGTTTTGGGAATATGGTAACAGCTCATGCCGATCCCCGGGGAGTGTGATTTTATTTAATCTTCCTTTCAGCTGTATGGCAAGGTAGAGCATCACGTCCATGAGATAGATGGCAGAGATTGAGGAAACTGCGTTTAAGTACCTTGCCTAATGTTCTCCAGTTAATAAAAGGTGGGAGTGAAATTCATGCCCAGCCACACTCTAATTACTGTGCTAAAATCTTTCAAATTTTTCATCCAAAGGGAGGAATTTATTTGCATGGCTATTTACTTGGATTTAAAGTTAAGTTTTTTTCCCTCTCTACTATATTAGAGAAGTTTATATCTCAAATCCCTACCTCTATGTTCATTTAATTCTCACCCTTAATATCCATGACTCTTATGGGCACTGACTGATCAAGTTTCCAGGTCAGTCCTGGGTCCCAACATTCCAGCAGTTGCATAAAGTGACAGAGTCCATCCCATTAGCAGACGAGCCATTCTGAAGTTAGTCAAAAAGTCCTTTCTTCATCGATATTGTTACAGAAGACGAATGGGTAAAATGGCAGGTGTCTCTGCAACATTATATCAGTTATGCAAATAGACTCTTCTCTATTTGAAAAATAGTAGGGAAGAAAAGCAGAATATGTGTTTTTTAAAGTGCACCTTGATGGAAAACTTTATTTTTATAGTAATATAAAATATCCAAAGCAATGTTTTTATTGATAGAATGTTTTCAATTTTAGTACACTCACAAAAAAGTTGATTAATTTCTGGACTGGAGCTCCCTTTTATTCAAGATAAAATAGAGTACCTCAGTTTCCCTTGATGGAAAAACAATCAGACATTCAAACAGAGCTGAAATTCGTTTTCCAGGAATTAGTGAATTAGTGGAAAAGAATCTTCATGAATGTAAATCAGTTATGTTGGTAATCTATTTAATTACAGTGATGTGGAGTGTGGTGTGAAATATGCGACTGTAGAGGTGATACTAATTCCTTTAATTAGCAGCCAAAGACTCAAAATAAAAAGGATCATTTAGTATTGGCAAAGTAGAATGGGTGAAAAAGTCCATCAGTTTTTGGCCTGAAAGCTAAGCCCTGGAATTTCTAATTCATCTTCCTCTAAAACAAGGGGGGAAACTGGTTACAAGTGAATAATGCATTGAATCGGTTCTGGAATGATAGTTACCACAAATTATTCAAAACAGTATCTGAAGACCTATTGAATATGAAAGAAGAGTTTAAAATGCAAATGGGCTGGGTAATGGAGCTCAGTGACTTGCTGTTTGAAATTCGCCTGGATTCATAAATTCTTATTTTATTTTCACCTGTAATATACACAGAACATTATTTAAGCATAATGAAGATAAAAATAGCTTACATAAGTATATGTGAAGTGCTAATAAACAAATTGCTAATGATAATCATATTTGAATACTCTATGTCATCTTACGCAGAATGTGTTTCTCTGAATGTATTTGTGACTATATAATTTTGAGGAAAAACTTTGATGTTCAATGTTAAGAATCTTTCTGTAGGAAACTCTTCTGGACAGCAAGTGCCTTAAAGGCGTGGGTCTCTCTTTCTCTCTGTACACATGCACATGCAGGCATGCTTTTTTTTCTTTGTCAGTACAAAGTGATTTATTGGGGAACTAACAAATAGAACCATGACCTTGGGCAGCCACAAGACAGGTAGGTCTCTGCACCACTACCCCTAACCCCAAAGGCTTATATACCATAAGGTACATGCGCTCCAGAAGGAATGTGCAAGACAATTAAAGTCCACCATTCAGGGAAAGGCAAGGAAGCTATGTGCATCATAGCCTGTAATTTGCCTAAGGGCAGGATTTATCATAAGTACACGTTTATGATAACATTAAGACTGTCTTGGCTTACACAAAACAGCAAATAAAGTAGACATCTTGGAGGCATTCCCAAGACTGGAGTTAATCAAAAGCTAACATGGCAGATTAGCATCCAAGATGAAATGACTTGAGGCTCCACATTTACTCAATTGTGCAAAGCTAAAAATAGCTCACAAGAAAAGTCTTCTTGATTCGTGTTGACGCTTTGCCGACCGTGGCGTTTGGTGGTGACATCAAGTCCCACACGCAGCGCAGGGAAAGTGGCGCAGTCAGGACACAGTCTGCTCCGCTGCGGCCCCTCCGGGCTGCCGCACTTGGCCTCCGTTACTCTTGCCTGCGCTGTACCGCTCCTCCTCGCCTCCGGAAAATGAAACCTACTTCCCTCAGGCTGAGGTAAGGGTGGGTTCCATCATCTTCTCTCATCACAGAGAGAAAAGGCAAAGTCAACTCTCCAGGCATGCTTTGTGTCACTGCACCTGCTTTATTGCACTACAACACGTAGTATTGTGTTTTTTACAAGTTGAAGGTTTTGGGTAACCTTGCATTGAGAAAGTTGATTGGCTCCATTTTCTAAACAGCATGTGCTCACTTGGTGTCTCTGTGTCTCATTTTGCTGACACAGCCCTTCACCCAGGGGGTGTGCCGCATACCCTTACATCCTACCTGTTAGTTGAGAGCACGAGAATCTCCCTCTCTCCTCCTCTCTCCCCACTTGGAATTTAATTGTGTTTTTCTCTTGCATGGGCACCTAGTTGTTCATCTGTTGGTTTCTTCTTACTATTGTGTACATTGGCTACTTGCTTTAACATTCTTGTGATACTTTACTACTAAGGAGAATATTATTCAACTTCATCCAAGTTAATACAAAAGATATTTGTCTCCATCTTTTTATGGTTGATGCATATATATCAGGAGTACTACTCATATACATATATATATGTATATATATATATATATATATATCAGGAGTATATATACACATCCATATATATATATATATGGAGTACCATTCAGTTGAGTCAAACTAAGTGCCGTCAACCCAGGAATGGATTAACAAACTATGATATATATAGATATTAATTCATTCCTGAGTTGATGGGCACTGACTTTGACTCCACATCCTAGTTGTGAATTGAGCTGCGATAAACATTCTAGTGCAAATGTCTTTATGGTAAAATAATTTTTTGCCTTCTGGGTTAGATAAATAGCTAGCAATGGGATTGAGGGATAAACAAAAAGTTTATGTTTTGCTTTTTGAGGATTCTCCATACTTCTTCCCAGAGAGGCATAAGACAATAACTTAAGCCACCAGTGCTGCACATCCTTCATTCTGGGTATGGGATCAGGACCTCGCTGGAATTAGAGGAGGGGGTCTATGATTTATAATCAAACAGGGTACATCAGATAATTTTTTACGGCAAGTTATTACAAATAATATCTCTGGTTTTATGGCTGGCTTTCTGGGAAAGAGGTTCTTGTTTCTGTGGCCTGTCTTAACGGAGAGGGATTATAGTTTCTAAGGCCTGCTTTAGGGAAGAAGAATGCTGAGAGACAGGAGTACAGGAGAAGGCCAAAGAAAAGCTTTTGCTTCTGAGGCTTCATTTCAAGAGACTGTTTTTTGAGCCTCTATGATATGAATGATAAGAAAGCAAAACAGCCTTATTGCTGATAGGGAGACAGTTTAATTCATTTGGCTAGAAGATTAAACCAGCTGCAATATTCCCTCAAGCTAAAGCCTAATCCAGAATGGAGTTTTAATTCTCTTCAATTTAATGAAGACTGAGTGGTGTGGAAGCTGAAGAAGAAAAGTTTGAGGGTACAAAAGATTGTTTCATGAGGTTTAAGGGCAGAAGCCACCTCTGTAACATAAAAGTGCAAGGTGAAGCAGCAGGTGCTTATGGAGAAGCTGCAGCAGTCACTTAGCTAGAAGATCATTGAGAGGGTGGCTACACAAAACAACAGATGTTAATGTAGATGAAACAGTCGTCTTCTGGAAAATGATGCCATCTAGGACTTTTACAGCTAGAGAGAAGTTGTTGACTGTCCTCAAAGCTTCAAAGAACAGACTGATTCTCTTGTTAGGTGCTAAAGTTGCTAGTGACTTTCAGTTGAAGCCAAATCTCATTACCATTCTGAAGATCTTAGGGCACTTCAGAATGATGCTGAAACTGTCCTCTAGAAATGGAACAACAAAGACCAGGTGATAGCACATCTGTTTACTGCATGGTTTACTGAATATTTTAAGCCCACCGTTGAGACTTACCACTGAGAAAAAAAGATTCCTATAAAACTATCACTGCTCATTGACAATGCACCTAGTTGTCCAAGAGATTTGATGGAATGGAGATGTACAATAAGATTAACATTGTTTTCACGCCTGCTAATACAACATTCATTCTGTAGCTTACGGATCAAGAAAAATAGGAATTTCAACTTTCAAGTCTTATTGTTTTAGAAATACATTTCATAAGGCTATAGCTTCCATGGATAGTCATTTCTCTAATGAATCAGGGCAAAGTGAATTGTAAACTTTCTGGGAAGGATTCACCATTCCAGATGCCATTAAGAACATCCACGATTCATGGGGAACATCAAAACATCCACATAAATAGGTGTTGGGGAGAAGTTGACTCCAAGCCTCATAGGTGGCTTTGGGGCTTTAAGACTTCAGTGGAGGAAGTCACCACAGATATGGTGGAAACAGCAAGAGAACTGGAGCTGACAGTGGAGCCTGAAGAGACGGAATTGTCGTAATCTCAGGATCAAAATCGAAGGGGTGAGGAATCGCTTCTTATGAATGAACAAGGAAAGTGGTTTCTTGAGATGGAATCTGTCCCTGTGAAGAGTCTATGAACATTGTTGAAATGACAACAAAGGATTTAGAATGTTACATCAACTTAAATGATAGAGCAGCGGTAGGATTTGAAAGGATTGACCCTAATTTTGAAAGAAGTTTTACTGTGAGTAAAATGCTATTCAACAACATCCTGTGGTACAGAGTAATCGTTTGAGAAAGAAAGGGTCAATTGCAGAAAATCATTGTTTTCTCTTTTAAGAAATTGCCACAGCCACACCAGCCTTCAGCAGCCACCACCCCAATCAACTGGCCATCATCAACATCCAGGCAAGACCCTCCACAGGCAAAAAGATTGCTGAAGACTCAGATGATTTTTAGCAGTATGTAGCGGTGTACTTTTAAATTAAACTATGTACTTTTTTTAGTCCTAATGCTATTGCACACTCAGTAGATTACAATATAGAATAATCATGACTTTTGTATGCCCTGGAAACCAAATGTTCATGTAACTCACTTTATAGAGATATTTGCTTTATTGTGATGGTCTGGAATAGAACCTGCAATATCTCCACTGTATGCTTGTGTGTATACACCAATAAATTTATTTAAGCCAATAGATCCTCCATTGAACCTTTTTAGAACAAAAATAACTATCTTTTCTACTTTCCTGTTTAGTACATTCCTACATGTTTACATGAAAATCAAAAAACCTTTTTCCACCCATCACTCCCTCATACATATATCTGTTTCTGCTTTGAATCAGCAACAATATCATTAGCAATGGCTGTTCCAGAGTAGAATGTATGTGTATGTGCTTATGTGTGTGCCTACAAGCATGTGTGTGTATGTGTCCAAGTATACACACATTTGTGTGTGTGTGTTTCCTGTCAGCACAGAGCAGGCCGGGAGCCCTTTGTCTTGTCTGACCAGCTCCCCCTGTTGTCTAGCCAGGTTGCACTACCATAACAAAGGACAACTAGCTGAGTTAAAGGACAGAAACTTATCTCTCACAGTCCTGGAGGCTGGAAGTTTGAACCCAGGGTGCCAGTCCAGCCTGGTTCTGGGGACAGCCCTCCTCCAGGCTTGCAGGTGGCTGCCTTCTCTCTTGTGGCCACATGTCGCTGGGACAGAGCACTGGTGTCTCCTTCTCTTCTTCATTGGATCAGGGCTTCATCCTCATGACCTCTAGTAGCCTTAATCACCTCCATAAAGACCTTGACTCCAGTATGGCCACATGGGAGATTCAGGCTTCCACATAAGGGCATTAGGGGACACAATTCACTCCACACGGCCTGGCTTGGAGGGGACACAATTCATTCCACACGGCCTGGCTTGGAGGGAACACAATTCACTCCACACAGCCTGGCTTGGAGGGGACACAATTCATTCCACACGGCCTGGCTTGCTGTCTTACCCTGGTGAAGCCAGTGCTGTGTTCACTGCTGCAGCAGGTGTGCAATGCCAAGAACTGAAGTGCTTAAGGGAAAATAAAATGTGAGGTATTTGTTCCAGACAATGTCAGGCTTGAATTTGTACCTTTGCACAGTATTTCAGGAAATTGGGAGCAGAAGTTTTATTCACCTCTAAATGTACTTCTTTGTATCTGCCCTGTCTGTTCCCTGGAGGAAACTGCAAAAGCTCGTTGTCCAAACTACCAGCCTGTGAATGGTACTAAGCAGGAGCCAAGGGAGCATGGAGCTAGAGATGAAATAACCTTCCAATTATCAGCTTCCCCAGGCGCTCAGTCCTTGAAGCACTCACTTCACTTGCTTTCAGATTCACCTTAGCTTTTCTTAGCAGAAGAAAGCTCATGTTTCCTTAAAATAATGAATGAGCTGAATCATTTAATGTGTAAGTGAGAGGAACCATACTGCCCTATATAAACGGCTGGTATTCTTCACCTAGGAAAGCGGTGGTCGGTGAGCACACTGGCCCTTTATACTATTGTCTTTGAGATTCTCCCTCATTCAACACATTTATTACATAATCCTCCAACATCAAGAGCAAAACATAATGACACCAAACTTAAGACATAATAACACCAAGTACTAGACATGGTGTGCATGTGCTGGCCCTGGAATTTACTCCTTTGCTGTGTCTTCCTGTTACAATGGGTGATAATAATGATAAGGTGAGAACATAATGTGGCCAGATTCTGTGATTAGTGCTTTAATAGATGAAATCAATTCATTCTTGCAAAAAATCCTATGGTAGAGGTAAATACATCCCCATAAAATGAGAAACTAAGTGCAACAATTGTTAAAAAATGATAGGAAATAATAGTGCAATTCATTTTCACCTTTTTCATTGTTCAGTAAAAAATGTATTGATGAAATGGGGTGGTGGCTGCTACAGGAAATTGTATGAGTAAATAAAGGTGCTGTGACAGTCAGACAAGCCGTGGGCCCGTGGCACAGACAGACATCACACAGGTCCTCCCGACGCGGCCCCTGGAGTTACCCAGCCCTGAGCCTCCATCCTTTCACTTTCGGTAAACTCTGTTATGCACATGTCCTCAAATACTTTGCCTCAACTTCAGAGAAGCTCTGAAACTTGGTTTCAACTTCCATGCAGCCAGAAAAAGAGCATAGAAGCCTCCTTTAAATAAGCTTAAAAAAGGCACAAGCAATGTAACCTAATCATTTACCCTCACATTAATCTGAACGTAAAAAAAGATATGAAAAATAAATAGCTTAAACATCAAAGATCCACTTTGAATGCAACATTACATAAAAGAGATAAGATTTGGATGCATGCAGATTTCACACTATTTTAAAGGCCAGAAAGTACATTCACATGGTCCTAATGTCTACCTTCCAGTCCAATGCCTGTTTGTTGAATTTAAGTAAAATTAAGTCTAATTTTGCCTTATTATTTTACAAATGGAAAGGCTGGGGAACAGAGAGGTTAGTGCCTACTCTAAGGCCACACAGCTTGCTAGCAGTAAAACCAGGCCTGCACATTCATTGCAGTAGCGTGAATGGCAGTGAGTAGCTACTCAAGATCAGATGGTTGTGGAGTCATGCAGCTCATGTCTTGTGTCAGACAATATATTCATCAAGCGTTAATGTTAGCCACTCTTTTTGATATGGGATTACTGTACATGTATTTTTATAAAGGAGAAAGGCTAACACACATTGTCTCCCATTGGTGGGATGGAAGGTGATGAGGAGAACATGGTATGTTTCCCTAAAAGAGAATGACGTTTTGGAATATTACTTGAAGAAAAACAGAACTGTAATTTTATGACCTGAATATATTATCGTTATTTATTAGGATAATTTCTAAGTTCCTAGAGTTTTCCTCAAAACCGCCCATACATTTTAATCACATCCTTATCAACAATGAAAGACGCTTTTCTGTGTCATTTATAGCCCATGGATTAAGAGCAGGGACGGAAGAGATGGTCACCCTGGCTTCAAATTCTTTTATAAATTTGAAAGCTTGAGCAGGTGATGTTGAATAAGAAACTTAAACTAAGTATTTGGTATGAAACAAGGACAATAATGTAGCATAAAAACCCAGTGTTGAGCATGAAATAAATTCCCAGTATTATTCTTAATCTCCGTGAGAGGACAGCACTGATTAGTAGCTTTGCTCCAGAATATACAGCAATTCTGCATGTTCTTTTTTTTTTGAGACAGACTCTCAAGCTGTCTCCCTGGGTAGAGTGCTGTGGTGTGATAGCTCACAGCAACCTCTAACTGGGGCTCAAGCAATCCTCTTGCCTCAGTTTTTCTATTTTTAGTAGAGACAGGGTCTCACATTTTGCTCAGGCTATCCAGCCACCTCAGCCTCCCAGAGTGCTGGGATTACAAGTGTGAGCCACCACACCTGGCCTGCTGTGTGTTCTTTACCACATGGTGCTCCACTGGTGCTTCTAACAAATCCGGCTGTTTACTCTTTCATGCTGTCCTCCGTAGTAAATGGAAAAGATTTCTTTGTTGTCTGTGACTTTCACGGCAGCCATATGTATGTTAGCACTGACATAAACAATTTCAGTTCTTTTTAGCATATTGCAATCATCGACTTATATTCCATACACTGATAGAGGTTCTTAAGTCTTTAGTAGACATAGATTGCTTTAAGATCTGGAAGATGTGCTTGCAAATAAATTCAGTATTTTCCACCAAGCATAACATTGTGACTTAGGATGTGAATCTAAGCATAATCTGTAAAATGTGCTTACCTTTTGCCCTTTGGTGTAGTTTTCATTTATGTTTCAGTTTGAGACAGTTGAGACAGAACTTATGTAACTGCTCAGGCATGTTTTCCATTGGGAAGATGAGAACTTTCACTTCTTTGTTAAGGCAGAGTGTTCCCAGAGGGGTGGTGAACCACACCTAGCAAGCCGTGGTTCAATCACACTTGAGAAGTTAGTCCTTTTCTAATTGAAGCCTTAGCATCACTAAATGTTTAAATGCTTTTTTGACAGAGTTTTGTAGCCAACGCAAAAAACAGTTTTATCTACTTTCATGGACTTCCTCACTGAAAACTTCGTTCTTTTATTTTCTTTATTCCTCCTTCAACTTACTAGATTTACCACACCCCTCCCCCCACATTCCCATGTGAATCCTGACTGGAAACTATTCAAATGACTTCATGTTCACATAATTTAATATTTGTCTGCTCTGGCCTTCTTTTTTGTGTATTTTGGAAAAAGAGGCTTTTAAGAACCAGTGATAATTTGCAGAACTAATTGGTACTGTTTTTTTTTTTTTTGAGATAGAGTCTGACTATGTTGCCCTCAATACAGTGCCGTGACGTCACTGCTCACAGCAATCTCAAACTCTTGGGCTTAAGTGATTCTCTTGCCTCAGCCTCCTAAGTAGCTGCAAATACTGGTGCCCACCTCAATGCCTGACTATTTTTCTTTTGTTGTTGTTGCACTTGTCATTGTTGTTTAGTTGTCCCAGGCCAGGTTCAAACCACTAGCCTCAGTATATGTGGCTGGTGCCATAATCACTGTGCTATGGGCGTTGAGCCAAGTATTGAATATTATTTTATGCTCATCAGTCAGATCCCTATAGTTTTATAACATACCACATGTGTTGACAAACAGAATTGAATAAACTCTTCAGGCTCTGCTCTTATAACCTGTAATCCTTTGCAGATTCACAGGGAAAAGCTTCAAGTTTTATTTGGGGTTGGATGAGAGGTGGCTATTGGGGAGCCGTATCCAGGGACTTTCGTAACAGCCTGAAATCTAATGGCTTCAGTTTCCTGTTGCTATTTTGGTTCTACCTACAACACTTCAAAACTGAGTATGTGAGAGATTGGCTTAGATCACCCATGATAGTAAGTTTTGAAAGTCTTACTTTGAAACTGCATCTGTGGACATAAGGAGTCACACATCTGTCTTTATCCATCTGCTGGCCTGGGCTGAGCATGTGGCAGGGACAAAGAGATTGTCCCAGCATTGTTCAATGGCACAGTTAATTAGTTGTATCATCCTTAGATAGTTTTTCTCAACTTTAGATCTTATTTTATATTTGTATTTTTTTCATTTTAAATTAATTTCTTAAGTCAAGATATTTTTTAAATATTTATGTCTGATTAAATAGTTATTTTTCTCTAGAAGAACCATACTTTTTCCACATATGAATTAGCTCATCACACTACTGATAATCCAAAATTTAGTTGTGTTAGTTTGGCCAGTGAGAAGGGAAAAAGTAAACAGCTAGGTTTTATTATTAGAGAGGTCAGGGGGACATGGCTTTCTCTATTATTTCACGGAGTCTGATATAATCTTTTATTAGACTTTCTCCACTAGCTGTTTGGAAGGAAATTAAATGTGCAGCCTGTGAATCTAAGGAGCTATCTCTGTGGTGGTGAACCTGTGGTAGTTGCTTGTATTTATCAGAGATTTTAAAAGCTAAATCTGTGCTGGGTTAGTGATGGTCCCTAGTGGAATCTGTGTCTCTAAGAATGATTAAATCCTGTTTTCATAGAGCCAGTCTCCACTCAATGTTATTTATTTCTGTTTATTACTACAATAAAAGGTGCTCAGAGATAACGTTCTAGACACTTCATTGTTGATATTTTGGTTTTCTTGTCAATAAATTTATGCTCTGTGTTTTTTTCCATTAGCAGTATGACTCACTGGGGTAGAAAATTATAAAAAAACAAACAAACAGTTACCTCATAGGGAAAAAAAAATCAGATAGCCTCTTAAAATATCACTATTTTGGGTATCACACATAACACTACTGGTACACATGAACAAAGTGAACTACTGAATCAAAGAAAGACAGAAATATTTGCCGTGCATGGATTAAATCAAGAGGGAGGTTTGGAAATGCAGCTCATAAATATGTAAAGAAGTTATTCATTAGACTTACATGGGGAATCCTAAAATGAAGCAAAGATCTTGGCTGTCTGAGATGGTGCTCAGGTAGGGTCTGGGTGCTGAGAGCTGAAAGAAGTGAGGAGCATGGCTGCCTGGTGTTGCCTGCCATGGATGGGCCTCCTGCTGTGATGTTGCCTCTTCAGCGTCCTCAGATGCCCACGTGAACTCGTGCCCAGTGTCCAGTCATGGTCTGTGGCTGGGCCCCAAGCTGCTTGTGGCTGGCAATCTGCTGTTTGAACAGATGGGCCCAAATGCAGGCAGCCCCAGGAGTGTGACTGCTGGGTGACTCCAGTCAGTGTGGCAAGGTGGACTGCTGTGGGGACCCAGCAGGAGTTGTCTGGGCCTCCTGGGTCAATAGGCTGCCTACTTCGTTAGGGCAGGTGCCTGTGGACGTTGGGGATGGGATCGGGGTGAGGGCACAAGGAATTCTGCTCCAGGATGGAGATGGTTGTCATCCTGGAGATGTAGTCCTTTCTGGCTTTCAACTAGTGACAATAAAGTTAGCTTTTCTAATTCATAACGCTTTTAGAAAAAGTGTCTTCCTTTATTTTAAAAACATCTGTTCACTTCAGGGTGATTTTCTGTTCTTTAGTTTAGCTAGTGCATGATTTCACTTAGAACCTGTTCAGAATATTTGTGGTGCCTGGAAGGGGACTGTAAATGTCACAAGTTCCCATGTGATGTTGTCACTGCTGTCACTCATTCTAGAAAACTCAGTGTTGTCCCAGATTCTGTTCTCCTCTTCCAACTGGCCACGGTCCCAAGGGTCACCAGCTTGTGTTTTCTCAACCTTCTCTGTTAACCCAGACCTGCCTGCATAAATCATCAAGGCGCTGCTTTGATCTCACCTATTCTGTGTGTTCCGTCTGTGGTTCTTGTACATCCTCCAAACAAACAGCCACCAGAATGCTTTTTCTACAACTCATATCAGGTTATGCTATTCTTTTGCTTAAAACTCTTAAAGTAATTCTAAATGCCTGAAAGATGAGGTTGCGATCTCTTTGCCTGACTCTGGGCTGACATGCTCCCTCCTCTGTCTCCTTCTGTACCCCTTGGTGATGCACTGTGCTGTCTCTGGCCATTCTGATCTGCTGCCGCTATTGTGCAGCAAGAACTTGTTATATTAAGAAGTACGGTGGCTCACACCTATAATCCTAGCACTCTGGGAGGCAGAAGCTGGTGGATTGATTGAGCTCAGGAGTTGGAGACCAGCCTCAGCAAAATTGAGACCTGTGTCTACTAAAAATAGAAAAACTAGCTGGGCGTTGTGGTGGGTGCCTGTATTCATAGCTACTCATGGAGGCTGAGGCAAGAAGATTGCTCAAGGCCAATAGTTTGAGGGTGCTGTGAGCTATGATGCTACAGCACTGTCCCCAGGGCACCGAGTGAGACATTGTCTCAAATAAATAAATAAATAAATAAAAATTAGGAAAAAAGTTTACTGATCAAAAATTCTTTTTCCTTAGAAAGGTAAATAACTTTCTCTTGACTTAAGAAAATATATTCTTTTTATTATCTAGATTTCCTAGGTCATTGAATGGAAGAATATCGATGAGGTCATTGGAACTAGGTAGAAACCGAAAAACCAATTTTCCCTTTTGTGACTGAAGCATGACTTTTCCTCCATTCCATTGTATGTGTCTGGCTTTGTCATGAAGCCATCTCCTTTTTCATCATAATTCCTATCATACCGTGTTACCATGACTGTTTTTTTAAAAAGTATCCATCTCCTTTATTGGGCTATGAGTTACATGAACATAATCCTCTAATCTTTTGGCATGGCTCACAGGAAGGAATCAATAGAAATTCTAGGTCAAGGCTTGGCCCCTGTAGGTCAGTGGCTAGGGTGCCAGACACATACACCAGAGCTGGCAGATTCAAATCCAGCCCGGGCCTCCCAGACAGCAATGACCACTGCAAACAAAAAATAGTCAGGCGTTGTGGCAGGCACCTGTAGTCTCAGCTACTTGGGAGGCTGAGGCAAGACAATCATTTAAGTCCAGGAGTTTGAGGTTGCTGTGAGCAGTGATGCCATGGCACTCTACCCAGAGCAACATAGTAAGACTGTCTGAAAAAAAAAAAATTCTGGGTCAAGTTGTACTAGTCATATGATTTTGCTAGTTCTATTCAGTAGGCTTTTCATGATGTTCTAATTATAAAATTATTTATATTATCATATAGAAAACTCAGAAAAGAAAGAAAAAATATTAAATTTCACTAATCAGAAATGGTTATAGTCATATTTTGGGATGTTATCTGCTAGAGCTACTTCTTATTTGGGATCTATGAGAGTACTATGTAGAGTAAAGTTGGGATCGGGGCTATAGATAATACTTTTTAATAACTTTAAATCATGAACATTTTTACCATATCTTGCTACTTTTCAGAATATATTTCCAGACCTGGAAATACTGGATCAATGTTTCTGATATGTAGAGACTCCTAAACTATAATGACAAATTGCTCTAGAGAAAGGTAGTTAACAATTTTCCCTTTCATAGCAGGGGTGTTTGGTTTTGCTGCTTTCTTGCTACCATTGAGTATTTGTTTATTATTACTTAAACTTTTGCTGTATCATATCACATCTTACCATAAGATGAGAAATAATATTTGTATTTCTTCGGTTATTAATTGGAATGACTAATTTTATTAAGTCTGGTATTCATTTATATTTATGTGACTGTGAAATCTCCCTTTGATCTAAGTTTCCATTGAGGTTTTGATATTTTTCTTATTGAGTTGTAGAAGACAGACTATTAATTATATTAATCCTTTCAAATTGATTAAAATCATTTAGGTCATTAGCCTTTTGGTTTTTATTATATTTTTATTGTGAGTTATCACATTTTCAATGTTTTACACATCTTTTGAACTAATCATTTGTCATTTTTCATTTATTTTTTCTGCCTATAAAGTATTTCACCATTCAAATCTTAGGTGTTTGCCTTTTTTTTTTTTTTTTTGGATTAGATTGAAAATTTTATCCATCTGGAAATTGGTTTGATATTTCATGAGTTGAGGATTTAAATGAACTTTTCCCCATTAAGTCTTGGTCAATTCTCATGTATATAAAACACCATCATTATAAAAATTACTGTTGCCTCTATTCAACCTGCTCAATGAGTGTTAAAAAAATCAGTCTTGGAGCCCAGTAGTTAAGAGGGATTCATTAAATCAGAGAAGCAGATTGGGGAGCAAGAGACAAACCATAAGAATTATTGCAATTTTGCTGATTCATTTCAATCTATAAGGCAATGGGATGGCAGAGGCTTCCACATTTTTCCACCCTAACTACTGGCTCATTGCAACCATGAATCATGCCAGGCTGGGAAGAAAGCGTGGCTGTGGTTTCTCACATTGACTATGTCTCCAGGAATATGAAAGTGCCAAACCATTACTGTGGGCTGTTATCATATTACCAAGTGAGTTCTAGAGAACTGGTTAGAAACAGCTTCAGAGTGTATTAGCTAGAGAACAATGAATCTATTTCCCAGGTTGAACTTCTCCTTATCCCATTGGGGAGAGGAACTGAGGACTGAGATTACACATACTTCCCTCTGCCTTACTTCAAGGAATGGAAAGATTAATGGAAGAGGAAACTAAGCTTTGGGCATATCATCCTCAGGATATGGAAAGAGGATTTGAATTACTCAATGGTGAGAATTTCTGAAATTTGATTATCAGAATAGATGCTAAAATATATCATATAACATATACTCTTTATGTAATAGTCACTAATTCATTGAATATTTGTTGTTGTGGGGACTCCTGTTAAAATGTAATGGAAGAGATAACAGAAGCTCACAAAAAATACACCAATATTATTTATATATATACATATATATATATATATAAAAGATACACTAATGTAAGTACAAGGTAGATTAAAGAAGTTGGGAAGAAGCATGTTCATAGGTGTGTGAGAATAAAGGAGATGAGGTTCTGAGACTTCAAGAAGGTATGATTTTATTTGCTTTAAAGGTTATGGATGATTTAAACACTGAATGCCTGTGTGTATGTGTTTATAGGTGAGAGAAGGAGCACTTAAGATTGGGGAGGATGGAGAAAAATTCAGAGTGGAGAAAATGATATGAGTACTGACCTAGAGACAGGAAAATATTGGATGTGTTTAGAGAATGTTAAGAGAAAGTAGAGTTCCCAGAGAGGATACACAGACAGGAGCTGGACTAGGACGCTCATTTATACAGCCTAACTCAGCATTTGCTGGGGAGATGATTCCCCTCTATGGGGAAGTGTGAGGCTGTGATGTTTGGTTGCTAGTGACTAGGATGCTTGCTGGCATTTGAGGAGTGAAGACCTGGCCTGCTGACCAAGGTTTATCATTTGGGGCAGACCTAATCAATAAAGGACTTTCCCAGATCCTCAACTTTCAAATTTCCCAGCAGATATTAATCCAGCTAAACATCCAGTGACTGATGACCTGAGCCTGGAACCCAATTCCATTTCACCCATGAGGTTTCTGGAATGGCTGGCAGAGAGCAGGGTTGTACCTGGAAACTCTCTCTCTTCTAGGTCCTTGGTCTTAGAGATTCAAAGAATGAATCCACAGACCATGCAAGTAAGTGACAAGACAGATTTTATTGACAGATAAATGTAGAAGGAAGGACAGGGCTTTTGACAAGGCAGATGGTAGCCCATCTGGGCCTTCTCTCTACCAGGTATATATACGGCTATTCCTATCCTACAGCAGGGGTTTTTGGGGAGATGGAGTGTCACCACCATTTTGTGCTGGGGGCTTGAGGACAGAAGCCAGTTTTAAAATTGCCCCTGTGTGGGAAGGTGGTCTCGTTCAGTGTGTTTTCTCAGCTCTAGGAGGGCCAGCTTAGGTGGAACACTGGTCAGACTGTTTTTCATGAATCTGTTTTGAGCCCAGAGAATGTGGTCTGCATTCAAGCTGGTCTGCAAACGTGCTTGGGCCTAGAAAATGGAAGTTCATGTCCAACCTTGAGTGGGGAAACCCTGTATCAGTTTGACAACCATAAAGAGAAGAGGAAGGGAAGAGAGCAAGAGCAGGATTATTTAGACACACTGATTTGTGCCAATTAAAAATCCTAAAAATGTTATGCCTGTGTTTGCTTTCTATTTCTGCATAACAAATCACCACAAACTTAGTGCTTGACAACAGTGCATGTGTTTGTTAGCTCAGTCAGTCAGTGAGATGTCAGGGCATCCCATGACCAGGTTCTCTGCTCAGGTCAAGTGTCAGCCTGGGTTTCTGTCTCTTCTGGGCCATCATCCCTCTTGTAAGGCCATGCAAATTGTTGGCAG
This sequence comes from Otolemur garnettii, assembly GCF_000181295.1. Taxonomy (NCBI): domain Eukaryota; kingdom Metazoa; phylum Chordata; class Mammalia; order Primates; family Galagidae; genus Otolemur; species Otolemur garnettii. The sequence continues at coordinate 8,686,700 of NW_003852466.1, forward strand.
TATTAACTTTCTCAAAGTTTTAGGGCTGAGGTCTTGTTTCCTGACTGACTGTCACCAGAGGACAGTTCTCAGTTCTTAGTGACTGCCTGCTATTCTCTGATAAGTGGCTTTCTCCACAAAATGGCCATTTTCTTCTTCAAGACCCACAGGATAGGATAATGTCTCTGTTGCTTAAACCTCTGGCTTCCTTTTTTGTCTGATGTCTGGACCCAGATTTAAAAGACTCATATAATTAAGTCAAGCCGCGCTAAATCATCTTCCTTTTGATTAAATCAAATTCAACTGATTAGTGACTGTAATTACATCTGCAGAATTCCTTTTACATGCAACATAATATTAAAGTAGTGATGCCCCGTCATATTCATAGATTCTACTCACACTGAAGGGAGGGGAGTTAGATGAACATGTACTCTAGAGGGTAGTAATCTCAGGGGCCCTCCTAGAACTCTGCCTTCTATACCTAGAAGCATCCAAAACACTGTGTGCTGGGCCCTCATGTTCATGGTGACAGTGGTGTATCAGGCCTGGCAAATTCTAGTCTTGTCTTTGGCTTTGACAATGAATCAGGTGCAAACAGATTACCTGAGAACTGAGAATTGGAAAGAGTGGCCACTTTTTTCCTGCTTGAAATCATGGGATCTGTAATAAGCATGTGGGTGCACATGCTGGTAGCCGTAAAACCACACTGTGCTCTACAGACTGCCCTCTAGGAGGGAAGGCACATCACAGATACTGTGTCAGATTGTGTGATTATGAACTGCTATTTAAATTGACTCATTTTTGAAGTATAATTTTATTTCATATAGCCCATTATTTTAATCAGTCTGGAGGCATTTGACAGGTTATGGATGAGAGGGAAAGGAGCAGAGAAGAAGGTATGGAACCATTAAGGTGAGAACAATAGATTTGAGGGAAAAGAGAAAAGTGAGATTTGAACAACCAAGCTGTACCTTCTGCTTTTCTCCTGTTTACACTGGGGCTGCTTGTCTTCACACCACCATCACACATCTTAGAGCCTCTGCCTCTTTACTTAGCATCTTGCTAAAGCTCTGTACAGCTTGAAGCACGAGCTGGGATGAGGCTTTTTGTTCAGGGGATTTAGAAGACCTTAGAGGAGTGAACTAAAGGCCCCTTGTAATAGGGGCTTCCATTTTGCTCCAATATCTTCCTTATGGAACTAAGTTTTGACTCTGGAAACAACATTGTATAGCAGATCTCTGGAAATTTTTCATTTTGCATAATCAAGACTTTGTGTCTATTGATTAATGACTCCACATTTTCTCTCTCCCCAATATTAGATGAGGGATAAATTTCCAAAATATGTAAGGAGTTCTTATAACTTAATACTAAAAAAATCTAATTACCTGAATAAAAAGTGGAATAAACACCTTAATAGACATTTCTCCAAAGAAGACATGCAAATGACCAACAGGTATAAGAAAAAGATAATTTTATTAATCATAAGAGAAATGCAAATCAAAACACAATGAGGTATTATTTCATTGCCGCTAAAATGGCTATTATATGTGTAAAAAAAAACAACAAATACTAGGATGTGGAGAAGTTGGAACCCTTGTATGTTGGTGGAAATGCAAAATGTTGCAGCTGTTATGGAAAACAGCATGGAGATTCTTCAAACAATTAAAAATAGAACTACAGATAGTTCAGAAATCCCACTTCTGAGTATTGATCCAAAACAATTGAAATCAGGATCCTGAAGAGATATTAGCACTCTCATGTTTCTTAAAGTATAAATAGTATTTGTAGCACCTGAGACCTGTTGGAAAGGGAAACTGTCAGCCCTCTACTGCATTATCACCTTCTGGGGTGGTGTTCAGCAAGCCCTCTAGGACATGTCAATAAACTCTGGCTTGAGAACCATTCCTCTAGTCAAATCATACCACCTTACTTTTCTCTCTCTTGTGTATTTATGCTGTCTGTACCTATGTTTCTAGCTTCTTCTATTGAAGAATGTAAAATAATAAAAAATGCCGCCATGGCCAGGGAAAGTGAGTGGCATGAGGCTGTCACTGTTGTGCTGCAGCGAACAGGATAATGCTGGTGCTGAGTGTGAATACAGACACATAAACATGTAAGTGGGGATGCTCATTCTTGGTGGTAAGGATGCTGCACCAGTGGGGATGACCTCTTCAAAAAGTTGCTCCTCACTCGTAGGAGATTAGGCCAACACTTGCTCTTAGCTTCTTGGTATCATTTTCTGTTTTCTTTTTGCTTTTAATGTTTACACAATGCAATGGTAGGACACTAGCAAAGATATCCAGAAACTGCCACCAGTTTGACAGTCCTTTAAATGAAAATCTTCATTGGCTGGAATTTTGGTCTCTAAAACCTTTTCCTAGAATGTATATATCATATTTAAAATATTCCATACTGTTCAATTTATGGTCTTTGTAATGCTCCATGTGTTGTAGCTGTCTTTTTACCCCAGCACCCATATAAAATAATTTGCTAACTGTATTTTAGCCCCGGAACATAAAAATCACTTCCCTCTCACAGTTATTTTTGAATTGTGTGATTCTATGCATTTTTCTTTCTTCTTTATAGCTTTTCATATTTTTAAATATTTTTATAATAAGCATATGTTGTTATTCTTATAAAAGATGTCCTAAATATGATCTGAAGCTATCTAATCCTTTTTCTTTTTTATAATGGTAGATCTGTAGATTTTATAATCGACAGTGTGTGAGCTGCACAAAGCACGATATTGCACTAATGCTGGTGGAAACTAAGCGCCCACTGAGAGGTGGAGCTCCCGACCATATGCTGAAAAAATCCTTCAAAGCTGCAGTAAAGCTGTGATTTTTATTTATGAGTTGGGTATTTTGAAAATGCTATAGCACTTTTTCTCCTGTCTGTATCACAACTTTGTAGCAATAGTGCTATCCATGGCCATAGGCTGGACATTCCTGAGACAGACAGGGAGAGGCTGCGGAGGCCACGGAGGCCTTGGGTGCATCCATGCGGGGCCCTGCAGCCCCTGCCCCTGCAGCCCCTGCCCCTCGAGCTATACTGATGCCCCAGGGTCCTGCCTGGTTGTGTGCAGGGAGTGATGGGAAGGCCAGAGCAGGTATGTAGCCTCGACTCCAGAGAGCCTGGAGAATAACAGGAAGCCAGATATCCATTTTCAATTCTATGGGACCAGAAATGGGAGTGAGACAGTTAAGAGAGAAATGTACCAGGTTGGGGAAAGTGCAGAGGTAATTACAGGGAGCTGCACCACAAATCATGCATGAGGACTTTTGTTGGTGACTGTTGGCATTGGGGGCCTGGGGTTTTGGGGCGGTGAGGATTTGTGTTAGGCCTATGAAATCTGAGAAACTCTGCCCCGGGTTCTTTCAAAGAATGTGCTCTGATGAATGGGCTAGCTCCATGCATGCTGCTGAGGTCCACTGAAAAGGTGGCTTGGGGTCCAAATGAATCAACAAAATCTCATGATATCTTCTTCCTGGGGGTGCTAGTCAGCTCTCACATCTGGGCAAAGAACCTCCAGGGCCACAGCCTCATGTGTCCCACTGACATTTCTGGGCAGATCCAGGAACTCTGGGCAGAATGACCTGCCCAAAATCACACATCTAGGGAGCAGCAGCCTTCAGTAGAAGCCCAGTGGCTACAGGGCCATGGGGTCATCCCACATCCTCGAGCCCACACCAGGCAGAGGAAGAATCCATCATCTTTGGTGAGAAGACAGGATGGCAACAAAGATTTACAAGCATTTTTCTCCTCTCCATAAAACTAAACTTTCATTTACTGTTGAGACTTGGTTTCATGAAATAATACCAAAAAGGCACTGTTTTTGAGAATATTTAAATAACTAAACCTTTTTTTGGTAAACATACATGCAGTGTTAAATACTCCAAGAAAGTGATTTTCCACCCTGTAGTAAACCTTCATGTACGATTGTGAGTGGAAGATTCCTGAATGCGTTAGAGAAGACCAAGGGCAAACTGCTCATGGAAACTGTGGATAATTTCAAGAAACAGCCAAGCAAAAAGTATCACCCCGCGTTTTCTATTTCTTGAAGAAAACTTTCCTTCCACACAGCCCAAGAGGCTTAACTCAAGCTGATGGCTCACCAGGGATGGAAACCACAGACCCCCAGCCTCTAGGAAGACATTTCCTTGGTGCAGTGACTCAGCATTGCGGATAAAGTGGAATTGCAGCTTGAAGTCATAAGCGAAGTCAGAGACTTTGATGCTCTGTCTTAATCAGAAAAGCAATCATCAAAGCTTGTTGTAAATGCAGGTAAGGTAAATATTTGCAAGCATAAATCAAAGTATAAGTGACAGGAATAGAAGTAGTCTGTGAAAATGATGTCTTATTCATACACAATTTTTAGGGAATAACTCAAAATTAAACAGAGCAGTTCGTTGTCGTTAGCTGGCCCGGGGAGGAAGTTGCGTGTATGGACAGGGACCGCTGTCGCCCTTCCCTTAGGCTTTCAGGCTTCGGCGAAGTCCTTCTGACCCGGCGAGCAGCTGCCGGTGTGCTCAGCTTCCTGAAGGCAACGTGTGTTCATGACACGGCGCTTGTCACCCCTGCTCCTGCTGTACAATCCTGTTCCCTGGCGTTGAAGTTCTAGCAAAGCGCAGACAATGCTGAGCCACAAGCTAAATGTCTCCCCAGAAGCCAAGGCAGGAAGCCCAGATCACAGCCCGATGTCTGGTCCCCGGCTTCTCAGGAGTGACTGTGTTAAATAATCATTCGTGTGCAGACCCGCGGGCGGCAGAGAGCGCTGCAGCTGCTGGCGGGTCGCCAAGCAGCACCGCCCAGTCGGCATCTCTACAATCTGAGTTTACCCTGCCAGGTCTGTGGGCGACTCCGACTCTCAGCTGAGATGTGGGCTGCTTTGTTAAAGGTTGCGCAGGACCTCTGACTCCGCCATATGCGTTCTAACATCTCACCGAATCCCGTGTGTAGAAGAGGAGACGAGCATGGGGGTCTATGTAACCACCTGATGTCTGAGCAGAGGAAGTGTGAACTCAGACTTCTGGGCAGGTCCCCTAAGTGTCCTTCTTCCATTGTAATAGCCTATTTTTCAGGCTTTGAAATAAGGAGGAGACATTGTCTAGCCGAAAACAATATTTCATGTAAGAGGAAGAAATGACTCAGGCTCGTAACCGCAGAGGGCGGGCTTTTCTCTCTGCATTGCCTCAGTCATATTCGTGCACTCACCTGTTTCTTGTAAATATTTGCTGACATAATCTTTCTCCCAAATCAGATTCTTAGAAGGCGCTGTCTTCAAAGGCTTCTGTCTCACTCATCATTTCCCTAGAACTTAAAGCAATGCCAGACGTGTGGTAGGTATGAAATGAATGTTGATAGATTGAGTGTGATTCCATGTAGGCAAAATAATCCAGCTAAAATAATTATTAGCTATCACTATCAGTTCCTATGTTTTGATGTAATTAAATTCTACCTAGTACTTTCACAGCGGGGGAGGGGAGGCAGAAAAAAATAGTTGTTGCCAAATGTGTAAGGGATTCTGCACGGCTTGTCCGCAGCAGCCACACTCGGAGACTTTCAGCGATCTCTTTCAAAGAGACAATGTGGGGATTGATTGTGTTAAGACACCCCAAAATATGACTCTCCTGATAAAAATGCCACATTGAAGCCGTGAGCTGAAGTGATACAGTTCTCAATTGGATGTTAGGACGGGATCAGAAGGATGGGAGATTCATTTTGGTTTGAGCATTACTTCATTCTGCAGTTAAATCCATGGTCTGCCATGTTCCTGCCAAGTTTATAATAAGGGAATTGCTATTTACAAATGAGAAATAGCGATGCATGATGCATTGGGGACTAGGAGATGTCAGGTGATGAGGTTTGTGGAGATTCTGGAGGAGCCTTTGTGGACAGGAGTCCCTGGGGAGACCATGCAGTGTTGCCTGGTGCTGGTGAGGTGAGGTGTGGCTTAGTGAGACTGGAAGTGAGATTCTCCAAGACCCACCATATGTCCCCTACTCCCACGGGCTCCGGGATGTCAGAGCTCTATCAGGACAAATGCCCAGAGGACACTGTGTCACACCACAGCAGGGACGCACAGCTCCCCTTCCTCCTACATGATGTCCTGGGAGCCGCCTGCCTTCTCTTTGTCTCATCCTTCTCCTGTGGAACAAGGAGTCTCTTACTGCTGTGATTTTATGCCCTCCAGACTCTGTGGCCACCCTACTCTCTCCAGGAATTCCCTGTGGCCTTTCTGCCAAAGGCCTTGTTCTTATTGATATTGGCTGTAACCCAACTATGTACAGCTTAGGTCAGCCATTACATACTTAAGAAATTAAGAATCTGTAGGCTCCACATTTCCTCTCAGTGGGAATGACAAATCAGTGTAATTTTAGAAAACTTATGATTTGCCCAAATCTCACTTTATTTTGGGCAAGGATTTTACATAAAGTATTGATATGTTTATTTAGATTTGAGACCAACATTCTACATCATTTTTATGCCATTTCCCAAATAAAAACCATCTCTTTTGGAAATAAATGCTGACTATGAACTAATTACTTGTTAGTTACTTGTTGGTTGCACTCTTTGATATCTAAGTGTATTAATCAGGAGTTAGTAGTTCCATGGCACACCAAAAATACAGTTCAAAATCACATTTTAACTTGAAGGCCCTCAGATAGCTCTTTTTAAATTTTCTTTGCAGTTTATTTGTTTATTCATTTTTCCTCAGATAGCTCTTGAATGAGCATATCATGCACCTGAGTTGGAGATTTACTCTGATATTGAAAGTCTTTAGTTTTTAATAGGTTATCACTCTCTGATTCCTTTTAAAGAATTTGGGAAATTTCTCTTCTCCTGAATGGATTAGACTAATACATTTTTTCCCAATCGCTTTAAGCAGCTGAGAATAATTTCATGATTTGGCTGAAGTTAAGAAATGTATGCATTGTATCATCCACATGATCTGTTTGTATAAAAGAATAATCAGGAAATCATGATAATGACCAGAGAGGTATACAGGGCGACTCCTGGCTCTAAACAATGGAAAGTTATTCAAGCATTTGGCACCTGAAATGCTTACCAAGTATTTTCCTCCACTTCATCACCAAAACAAATGGGAAAAGTAATTAGAAACAGAGAGAAGGCTTTGGCAGTGGGCTCACATCTTCTAAATTAGAGCTTTGAGTAAACAATTGTGTTTTAATCCTGCAGCTACTGCAACTGTAACCGCTTTGGCTTGAAGATTCAGTTAAGAAGAGAAGCTTCTCTCTGGTTCCCTTTTCTGTTTATCTTGACCCATTTCAGGAGCTGATTCTTACCTGGAATCCTGCTCTGAGCCCTTATGCATTTCTTTATTCTCTGATTGCTTAGAAAAAAAATGACAGTGTTATTTATCACTTTTCTCTCGTTTTCATTAAATAAAGAATATTACATGGCCAAGGGATCTATGAAACTGAGCTTGATAATGTATAGCGATGAGACAAAATAACAAAAATGACCCTGTCTCAATGGTTCTAACAATTAATTGAGATATAAGGGATAGAGAAATGTGGCCAGAAATGAATTACCCCAAAATGGTGGTTTGTTTTTTTTGAGACAAAGTCTTACTTTGTCTCCCTCAGTAGAGTGCTGTGGCAACATAGCTCACAGCAACCTCAAACTCTTGAGCTCAAACCATTCTCTTGCCTCAGTCTCCCAAGCATCTGGGACTACAGGTACCTAGCACATCACCTGGCAATTTTTTTAGAGATGGGGTCTCACTCTTGCTCAGGTTGGTCTCGAACCTGTGAGCTCAGACAATCCACTCACCTTGTCCTCCCAAAGTGCTAGGATTACAGGCATGAGCCACCATACCCAGCTTGGCTTGATAATTCTAAGCCAGGTAGGAGGAGCCTACTTGCCTGGACAGATTCTGGAATGGGGAGTGTTGGAGAATAGGGCAGTGATCAAAGGCAATTCCATCATGGGAGAACCACAGGGAAATACATACTTGTCGACAGCGGATAGCCAATACAGGTGAAGGCACTCATGGGCTCAGAAGACACAAGCAAAGCATTCTTAGGAGGTAAAGGTAATAATACTTGTAATGAATTCAATAATATTCTGAGTAATGAGAAATGCTTATATGTCACAGGCAAAGAATCTATAGAATTGACTTTTTAAAGTCTTCCATATTGATTTGAGTTATCTTGCAGAAAGAAATTGTCAAAAAATACTTGAGACTGAGTAATTTATAAAGGATAGAGGTTTATTTCTCAGAGTCCTGGAGTTTCAATGCCCAAGCTCAAGCAAACAGCAGGGTTGGTGTCTGGGGAGGGCTGCTCTCTGCTTTCCAGATGACACTTTGTTGCTGCGTCCTCTGGAAGGGAGGTGTGCATGGTCATCAGGGACAAAGGCAGATGGGGCACCGTGCTAGGCTGCCTCCTTTATAAAGGCCTTGGTCCGTCCACAAAGGAGGGGCCCTTGCGGCCTAATCCCCTCTTAAGGTCCCTCCCTCTTAATAATGTCACATTGGCAACACCTGAGCCTTGGAGAGGACACATTCAAACCAGAGTGGGGGAAACAAAGGCACTCTACTGGAGAGACCACCAGATTGCCAGGTAAGTTCCAAGGGTATGAAATTAGTGCATCCAAAACAAAAAAAAAATAATAAGTGCAGTGTAACCTGGTTTCTTGTACCCTCAATGAATCCCCAACAATAAAAAAAAAAAAAAAAAAAAAAAAGTAGAAATGTGTTTAGCAAATGATGGGCCATGTAGAATAAATGGCAATTAGCAGCCTAAACTAGTGCTCCATCCCCCAAGGACTCATGAACCATCGCCACTAGAGAAGCCTTCCAGGTTAATGAATTTACACTTTCACACTCCAGGAATCTAAGCCTGGGAAAAATAAAATAAAATTTGCCCACATCTAGGGAAATGTAGCAGACTGTTAAGTAAACACTTTGGAATGAGATAAATCTGGATTTGAGACCATGTGTGCTTACACTTGGGTAGTTGGTTACCTCTCATGTAGTTTAGGGGTGGCACACCAATCTCAAGTGGGGTGGGGGTTTCTCCAGGCTGCTCCAATGTTCACGCCAAATACCTCTTTGAATTTCAGAGGAAAGACTTTTAACCAAACTAAGTTCCTGATATAACCCACTTCAGTGTGCTACTTTCCCTAGAGAACTTACCATTCAATAACAGTCACATATGTCAAGCAAACAAAAAAACCCGGGAGAAGGTTGTCTGAAGGAAGCAATCTATAAGAAGTTTCTCTTTCCAAAGTCATGGCATCTAATTATTTCAGAAGTTCTCCCTTTATGCTCAATTCCAGACAGCCAATTTGCCATTATTTCCTTTGCGTTTCAGTTCACTAGTGCTGAGGGATTCCAACTCCCAGGGCTATTCAGCTTTGGTCCTTGAATCCATCTCGGCACCAGTCAGCCTGAGATTCATGAGTCACTGAGCAGACTGGCGAAGTTGCTGTGCAATGTTTTTGTCTTTTTAGGATATGTACTAGAGTACCTTTTCACCAACAGTAAGACAGAAAAAGGGAATGATTTAAATCCTACTCTCGATATGTACAAAACACTCCAAAAATGTATGTCGTTCAGAGGCTTTGAGTAAATTTCAAAGAGATGAAAGGCATTTCTGAAATTAAATGGTCAAAACAAGAAATTATACGTAGGGTCTATAAACTCAAAGCAGCTTTTGGGTCTCACTGTTTTAACCAGGCCATTTTATTATTATTTTTACATTTATTATTTTTTTTTATTAAATCGCAACTTTGTACATTGATGCATTTATGGGGTTCAGGGTACTGCTTCAATATACAATGTGAAATGCTTACATTGAACTAAGTAACACATCCATCACTATTATACTCATTTCTTAATAGGTTTGAAATGTACCATTGCATCATGCACATTAGGTGAGGTCCCCCCAAATATCCTCCCTTCTCCCACAGCCCCCCTTCCCTCCCCTCTCTCTCCTCTTCCCTTCTACTTTCTGGATTATAGTTATGTTTTCTCATTCATATGAGGTGTAGGTGATTATATATTGATTTCATTTAACTAGTTCATTTTAAAATAACAAGTTCTTATTTGAGTTCTCAGAGATTTTTTAAACAAGATATTTATTTGGCGTCTGTGATCTGTTGATATTTCCTGATTAAATATGGAAAAAATTATACCCCCCAGTCCACAAAACCTAAACTTCTTTTTTTTTTGAGACAAAGCCTCAAGTTGTCCCCCTGGATAGAGTGCTATGGTATCACAGCTCACAACAACCTCTAACTCCTGGGCTCAAGCAAGTCTTCTGCCTCTGCCTCCCAAGTAGCTGGGACCATAGATGCCTGCCACAAGGCCCAGCTATTTTTTGGTTGCAGCTATCATTGTTGTTTGGCAGGACTGGGCTGGATTCAAACCCAACACCTTAGGTGTATGTGGCTGGCGCTTTAGCCGCTTGAGCCACAGGTGCTGAGCCAAAAGCTAAACTTCTAAGTCTAAATTGCTAATGTCTTTCTGTACATTGTATCTGTGATTAACTAAACTATTTGGTGAGGCAGGGCTTTTGGGATTCTTGGGTTTCTAATGCTCGTTTGCACATAATAAGGGATCATAGATTCTCTGCATTAAAAAGATTGAAAAAGTTAAAAACATCTTCTGCTTGTTTCTTGTTTATAACATACCACTTGGGTCATCATCGAGACTTCGTCGAAATGTCCACAGGCGCTGTGTTCATCTAAAGGTCATTTATTTCCTTGCACAACTTTGACTTAGAAACTTAAAATGTTTGTTAGGCTGAAATCTGTCTCCTGCAGCTACTGCTCTTTCTTGTTGTTTTTTGGGAGGAACCTATAAACTCATTTTTGATTATAACAACTTTTTTCCAATTTATAAAAGAATTATTTGTTCATTGTAGAAACTTTGGACACTATAAGAATAAAAAAGAAAATGAAAATCACTTGTATTTGTGTCCTGTAGAGATCGTCACTATCAGAATTTATGATAGAATATTTTCTTATAGGTATTTTCTGTGTGTGTTTGTAAACACATTCAGCTGCAAAACTGGATTAGAACGCTGGCTTCTTACCCTATTTACGGAACTACATCTTGTGTGGTGAATAGTTCCTCACATCATTAAATACTGATGTGCCAGAATTTATTTACCATCCTCTTTGTTGGTCATTGAGTTCGCATAAACATACATACATAAGACTTTGTACATTCACTCAAATATTTGAAGAGAGTGTGTATGTAAGCTCCAAATCTTTTCAAAGTTAAATATCCCTCTTTTTTCCCAATTGTTTCTCCTTTGGTATGATTTCTCTGCTCTTCACTATAGGAATGTCTTTCTTCTGTATTTAGTCTTGTTTGCTTTTATGTTTCACCTTCAACCAACATAATGATTTGGTTGTCATCTGAGCATTTCAGAGCAAATCAGGAATATATTTTCCCCAGAATTGATGAATATTCCTTTATAGTCTAATATACAATGTCAGATTTCTATAGTTTTTTCATTGACTAATACTGGCTAATATTAGTTTTACACTTAACCAATTATTTTTAGTTTGCAGAACTTTTCAGAGTATTTGATGCATACTCCTTCATAAGCAGTAATTAATAACAAAAACTCAATCCCACTAAAGAGCTTCTGCACAGCCAAGGACACAGTAAGTAAGGCAAGCAGACAGCCCTCAGAATGGGAGAAGACTTTTGCAGGTTATATCTCCGACAAAGGTTTAATAACCAGAATCCATAGAGAACTTAAACGTATTAGCAAGAAGAAAACGAGTGATCCCATCTCAGGGTGGGCAAGGGACTTGGAGAGAAATTTCTCTGAAGAAGATCAGCGCACGGCCTACAGATATATGAAAAAATGCTCACCATCCTTAATCATCAGAGAAATGAAAATCAAAACTACTTTGAGATATCACCTAACTCCAGTAAGATTAGCCCATATCACTAAATCCCAAAACCAGAGATGCTGGCGTGGATGTGGAGAAAAGGGAACACTCCTGCACTGCTGGTGAGAATGTAAACTTGTACGTTCCTTTTGGAAAGACATCTGGAGAACACTTAGAGAACTAAAAATAGACCTGCCGTTTGACCCTGCAATTCCTTTATTAGGTATATTCCCAGAAGACCAAAAATCGCATTACAACAAAGATATTTGTATCAGAATGTTTACTGCAGCCCAATTCATAATTGCCATGTCATGGAAGAAGCCCAGGTGCCCATCAATCCGCAAATGGATCAACAAACTGTGGTATATGTACACCATGGAATACTATGCAGCCATAAAGAAAGATGGAGACTTTACATCCTTCATGTTCACATGGATGGAGCTGGAAAATGTTCTTCTTAGCAAAGTATCACAGAAATGGAAGAAAAAGTATCCAATGTACACACACCTATTATGAAATTAATTTAAACCTTTTTATATGAAAGCTATAACCTAATAGCAACCTAAGGATATGGGGAGGGGGAAGGGAGGGGAGAGAGGGTGGAGGGAAAGGGATTCAAGGTTTCACTTCTGTGGTTCATCTTACAAGGGTACAAGTGAATCTTTCTATGAGTAGAATATGAATGTTTTAACACAATAACTAAGAAAGTTACATGAAGGCTATGTTAACCAGTTTGATGGAAGTGTCTTGGATTGTGTGTGAAAGCACCACACTGTACCCCAAAAGTGCATCAATGTACACAGTTACCATTCAATAAAAAAAAAAAAAAAACGCAATCCCAGAGTTCCTTTTTTTCATTCTAGACTTAGATAATTTGTTATTTGTACTGGAAAGGACATTTATTCTTTTTACATTAAAATGGATGCCATTATTCCCAGGGCCACTTAGACTATGACTCTGATAGGCAACATATGACCTTTCCTGAAAAGCTTCGGGTACTTGTAAACTTGACATTTCCTTCTTTACTGCCTCCATTACATAGTAAGATGTTGAGCCAGGCAGAAACCAAGCCATAGGGTTCCAGCAGTCTTGTATACACCTCCCATTTTGAAGTCAATCCATTCATCTTCAGCTGTTGACCAGCTTTTTACCACATTTCCACCTTGTCCTCATATTTTACTTAAAGTCATTTCTATTAGGTTTGCTGCATCAGTTAGATTCTTAAGACTCTTAAAGAATAATGTGGCTTGCAAGAATTGATTCATTCTCATGAAGCCATGCTCATGGTAATTATTGGTAATTATGCCCAATAACCTTGTTCAAATACATCATTTCAGCTTCTTTTCAAAGATTCAAGTCAAATTCACTTCCTATCTAAGTAAGACACTTGACAGACTTCAGTTAATATTTTCAAGCTGTTTTTCTCTCTGTGTGGATAGTTTTTGGATAATTTCTATTGTGATTCCTTCAAATGCACCATCTTTTCTTCTGCCATGTTTAAAGTACTGTTAATCCCATCTAGGCTACCACAGATTTTTCATCACAAATATTATAGGTTTCTCTCTAGAAATCTGATGTTAATGTCTTTACGTTGAGTTTTTGATCTATAGAATACTGATTCATTGTTTGCATCTGCTGGTTCTGATGTCTGTGTCAGTATGAACATTTGAACAATGTTGATTCTTCCCAGCCATGAGCATGGTATATTTTTCCATTTGTTAACATCTTCAGCTATTTCTTTTCTTAGAGTTTCATAGTTCTCTTTATAGAGATTTTTTCACATCCTTTGTTAGATAAACTTCCAAATATTTCATCTTCTTTGGCACTACTGTGAATGGAATAGAATCCTTGACTGTTTTTTCAGCTTGACTATTGTTGGTATATATAAAGGCTACAGATTTATGACTGTTGATTTTGTACTGCTGTATTCCTTGATCACTTCTAGGAGTTTTACAGTAGAATCCCTGGTGTTTTCCACATATACAATCATATCATCTGTGAAGAGTGAAAGTTTGATCTCTTCTGACCCTATATGGATACCCTTGATTGCCATTTCTTTCCTAATTGCAATGGCTAAGACTTCCATTACAATATTAAAAAGCAGTAGAGACAAGGGGCACCCTTGCCTGGTTCCTGATCTGAGTGGAAATGATTTCAATTTAACTACATTCCATATGATATTGGCTGTGGGTTTGCTATAGATGGCCGCTATCAGTTTAAGAAATGTCCCATCTATACCAATTTTTCTAAGTGTTCTGATCATGAAAGGATGCTGGATATTATCAAAAGCTTTTTCTGTATCAGTTGAGAGAATCATATGGTCTGTTTTTTAATTTGTTTATGTGATGAATTATATTTATAGATTTACATATATTGAACCATGTTACTGGAGTTTTCCTGCTGATTCTGCCCCATGATTATTTTATACCATTTTGCTAGATGAGCAGATAAGTTGAAGTTGTGTGTATGGGGCGGGGTGTGTGCTCCTGGAGTAGTGATTAACTAGCCTTTTGCCCAGGATCTGGGACTGATGTGTATACCTTTCCCCCTAGAGCTTTGCAAAGGACCTGTACAGTGGTACTTCCTGAGACACTGGGGACTTACTTGGTATGGTGGGGCTGAGTGGCTCCGTCTTGTTTTCAGCTGGTCTCTGTCCCACCCTAGTGAATCAGTTACTCTGGGTTGAAGTCTCAGCTGTGGAGAAATACCAGCAATTAAGTCACCCTGCCCCACACAGGCAAAAACTAGAAAAGGAAAATCAAATCTTCCCACAACCACACACCCAAAATACCACTTTAGATAGTCCTCAGGTGATTGGTCCAGTCCAAGAGATCCAAATCAATTGTCCCAGTGAGCACCTGATCTCCAGTGAGGGAGTTCAAAAGATCTCCAGCAACTAGATAGCAGGGGTCTGCTGGCAGCTCGGGTATGACTCGTTCTGGTGCTCCATGGAGTCAGAAGGAACCCCCAGCAAATGAATTGGTCTGGGAAGGTTGATGCCTCCTTCCCCACCTTGCACCTTTGTCACACCCAGTCCCTGATAACCCCGCAGGGCTGTGATCCAGTTCCCTCCAATGAGCAGATGCTCCAGGGGTTACACCTGCCTGAGCCACACGGAGATCTATGTCTCCTTGGCTAGGCTGCTGCTCTCTGCCACTATCCGACAGGGAGAGCTGAGGCCTGACAATCTCGGGTGCTTAACGGAGGCTGGGGCTGTTCACTCAGTTCTAGTTCCCCCCTCCCCACCATTGATGTTGCTGACAGAACAGACAATTTTGCAGAATTTGTTTCTGTCCTGGCTATATTCCTCTGTAGATCAGATGCCATTTGATTTCATAGAAACTGCCACTCATCCCTGGTCTGTGCCAGTGCCTGGAGCTGGTGTGTCTGTCTTGGCTGAAGTCTGTGTTGGGGCAGGCATAGTGAGAGCTCACACTCAGCTATCAGCTACAGATTCTCCCCACCTGCCTTTATCTCAGCTATGATCCCCTGAGGGCCAGGTGCTTCTTAGGCTCACTAAAGCAGTCCTTCTGGCTCAGATCCACCTGGGCGTATATCATCTCTGTGTGCCTCCCTGCCACATGCCGTCCAGGCATCCCTTTACTCATGGGGCCTGTGTTTCGGTCCCAGATATGTTCCACCAATGGATGCCACCAGAGAAGATGCCTGGCTTCGTCTGGTCTCCAAAATATCCCCAGGGGTGTGAGCCCTATTGTTCCCGCTGCTGCTACTGCTGCTCTGTGCCACAGTGCACTGCACTGCCTTGCCCTCTCCCATATGGTTCACTCAGTTCCAGCCCTACCTCTGATTGATGTTGCTGACACCTATATTTTCGCAGAATTTGTGATTCTGTCCTGGCTATGTTCCCCTGAGGACCAGGTGCTGTTTGATTTCACAGAAACTGCGACTCAGCCCCAGAGTGTGCTGCTGCCTGGAGTTGGTGTGTCTGTCTCCACTGCAGTCTGTGCTGGGGCAGGTGCAGTTAGAGCTCACACTCAGCTCTGAGTTCCAGCCTTAGTCCGCCTGCCTTTGTGTCAGCTATGATTCCCTTCGGGCTAGGTGCTTCTTAGACTCATTAAAGCAGTCCTGTCTCAGCCCTGCCCTGGGAGTATGCTGTCTCTGCACACACATCTGCTATTCTTCCTCCCCACCGTGCCCTGCCCAGGCTGGTACTGCCTCAGCATACCCTTTACTCACAGTAAAGGGTTACTGTCCCAGTTCTGTTCCGCCAGTGTCTGCCACAGGAGAAGATGCTTGGCTTTCTCTGGTTGCCACAGAGACAAGGGAATGTCTCTCCAAAATATCGCCAGGTGTGTGAGCCTTATTCTTCCTGCTGCTGCCTCTGCTGCTCTGTGCTGCAGGGCACTGCTTCTCCCTCTCCTGTATGGTTCCTCCAGTCCACCATCTTCTCCTTAGCCCCAAGCCGCAGAATCAGCATAGACCAGCAACAGTCCACGCCCTGTCCACACCTCTCAAGCAAATGCCCTCAAATCTGGACTCCATGGGGGACAGGCTTCCAGACTTTGGGGTGAAAGTGGAGGGGAGTGCTGGGAGTTCAGAATTGCAGGTACAGAATATGTACAGTTTTATATAGTTTTATGCCTGGCAGGAGAGTGCCATGGCACCCTAGTAGGGGAAGGAGGTCTGGTTTTTAGAGGATCTTTCCTGTGGAGTAAAATGGGAGGATGTTTGAACTCTGCTCCCTTGTTTGTAGAAAGTATCCTGTGAGCCATTCTCTTGGGGGAGGGGACTTGCATCTGCCTGAGGATGGATTTTGTACTTATTGTTGTATCCTTGGGGTTGCAGCTCACCTCAGCAGGGTTGATGTGCATTCTTCAACCTTCTCTCTTGGCTCAGCTCCAAACCATAAACTTACTTGCTAAACTTCTGTCCTTTAACTCTCCTTATGGACAGGACCCTCTGTGGAACACTGGCTCAGTCCACCATCTTGCCTCTGCCCCAGTTTTGTTGTTTATTAATTGCACCCAATACTTGGCTTTTAAAATTGTTTATTTGGTGGGAATAGAAATGATCTTTAGAAAGTTTTTTGGTTATTAATTTTACCCAATATTTGACTTTTAAAATCTTATTTTTCTTAGTCTGGCTTCACTTCAAAAGTTCTTAACATGCTTCAGTAGAAATATTCAGTAATGGTATTCTTTATCCATGACAATAGAAATATATTGGTAATAATTATTAAGCTTATGCAAGTAATGATGATTCTATACCTAACTGTTAAATTTACTGGGAGTGCCACTTAGTATGGAGCTCGGTGCAGCTCATCTTTCCCCCAGCAGGGATGCTTCTGTTCTCAGAGGTTAGAGACTTTTGCCAGTGCTGCACAAATGGTTACCAGATCTCAATCTAAACCCAGTGCTTTCCTGCTGCGTCACACTTGACCAGAAATGGGCAATTTAAACATGATAAATAAGACACTGGTGATACAGTTATAGTATCTTGTATACAATGATCGTCCCATAAGATTGAAAGTTTTTGTACTGTACCTTTTCTAGGTTGGGATATGTCTAGACACACACCCACTTACCACTGTGTTCCAGTTGCCTGCAGTACCCAGCACAGTACCATGCTGTCCAGGAGCACAGCCTGGGTGTGTAGCGTGCCATACCAAGTACACCCCATGATGTTAGAGCACAAGGAAATTGCCTCATGATGCATTTCTCAGGATATATCCCCATCATTAAGTGATGTGTAACTGTATATTCTTCATGTAATTTTTTCAACTGAGGCAAGAAATCTTCATCAAGCTATTACCTCATTGTTCACAAGTGAATTTATTGAATTAGATACGACATGGGAAGGCATAGTATAGTCTATAGGTGTTCATGAAGGTATTTTTTTATATGTGTGTGAAAAGTTACAATTTATAAATAGTTAAGAAATCCCACTCATTAGATTAGGGTGTATTTATTGTGGATTCTAAGATTAGGGGGAACTAGGCTCAATTGATTAATTCTGTGGCTGTTTTGCTTTTGATAGTCATTTCCTAATCCTTGGTTAATTAAACCAGGGGTTTAGACTACCTTTTTGAGTGTGTGTTTTATATGTGTGTGCATCACCGCACATGTAGTAAGTTCCTGACAATCTGTAACCCACGTGAAATCCTGAAGCTAGCTCTGCAGTGTCTGACCAACTATCTGTTAATCAAGAGACTAAAGGATGCCATAAATGATGAATTGGCCAGGAAGTTAGAAATGTTTCCAAAACCTAAGTAAGCAATAATAATCATTGCATCCTTCTACTCATACAAAAAACTGCTGATTAGAAACTACAAGGAGTTGTACAGTATTCTCTTGCTCAATATAATGCATTTCCTCTGAAAATGGGTCAGAGGAAAACAGAACAGTTTTTTCTTCATACTTATGTAAATGATAATGTGCTCAGTCAGAAGATTTGAATCGGTCTTCCTTCTGATCCTGGTTAATACTGTGAATTTTCTAGTCTATGTTTCCTTATTTTTAAATTCTGCATTGGAATATATGCTAGATAACATTTCTGCAGCATAGTGCTGAAAGAATTGATTTTGGTTAACCTGAGGAAGAAAATAAGTTGATATTTTTATATATTAATTCATTATAATTCATTAATTAATTAATTTACTTATACAATTTCTGAGTGACTTCAGTGTGCAAGCTACTATGTTATATATTTTAATAATATTTATTTTCTTCTTGGAAGAGCCCACATCCAGCCATCCAGCCATCTATGCATTCATTCTTTCTTCTATCCATCCATCCATCCATCTTCCCATTAGTTGTCAAGAAATGTTTATTGATCATTTACTGTATGCAAGAACATTTAACAGTGGTTCTCACCCTTCCTAATGCCGTGATGTATTTTCATTGTTACAAAGGGGTCGTGACCCACAGGTTGAGAACCGCTGATGTAAAAGTTTATGGACTTTCTAATTGGGTAACATTTCTATAAAATCTGGAGCATTTTGATAAAAAATATGTAAAAACCTTTGCCTTGTATGTCATTAAAAGGAAGAAAGATTTTTTGAATTGAAGATGATATTGGTTAATGTGTTAATTGAATTTTTAATGAGATTGGTAATAATAATGATTCAGAATTGTGTCTGTAAATAGGATATGGAGGGTTTGTGTGATATGAACTATGCTTGTATCATCTAAACTGAAACAGAGAACCATCAGTTATGTTCTAGACCTTGTAGAAAGATGAATTGAGTGAAATCCTTTTTTAAGAATGCTTTTATCCTTCAGCCTGCTGTATTGCTATCATGGTCAATTCATTAGAAATAAGCATTGTGGGCAGTGCCTGTGCTCAGTGGGTAGGGCCCCAGCCCCATATACCAAGGGTGGCGGGTGCAAACCCAGCCCCAGCCAAACTACAACAAAAAATAGCCAGGCATTATGGTGGTCGCCTGTAGTCCCAGCTAATTGGGTGGCTAGGGCAAGAGAATCGCCTAAGCCCAGGAGTTGGAGGTTGCTGTGAGCTGTGACACTACAGCACTTTACTGAGGGTGATAAAGTAAGACTCTGTCTCTAAAAAAAGAAAAAGAAAGAAATAAGCCTGTGTGATGGTAAAATCATGTGGAAGAGGAGGAATAATATTTACAAAAAAAATTCAGGTTTTTTTTTCTCTACTAAGCCGCTACAAAGTTGGTAATCTTCTGGAGGTCAGCACAAGAATCCCTCACCTGTGACATCAGAAATGGAAAGTTTGAGGACACTTTGGGCATGCAGCTGTGCTGTCAGGAAGCTGGATGTTGGCTGGTGTTTCATGCAAGATGACTTTCAGGCAGATGGAAGCAGATTTGTGAAACTCGTTTCTGACTCTTCAAACAAAAAATTTTGGCATGGAATGAGCAAACGCATAGTATAACCCCCTGCTAGAAACTAATTCTAAGCATGTCTCTAGTAATGGTTTGAAAAAAAATCAGCCCCTGTCTTTTATGTGTTCTCAGCAAGAGGGGCTAAAGCTGTGCTTCCAGACAGCTGTGCTCCCAGGGTCCCCACTCTGGTGTCTCGCCAATTTCTCTGTCTTGCTGTCTCATTCTATAAGGTAGTGAGGTTGCAGACACTTAGTACTCAGCATCCATTGCTCTTTGGTTGAGAAGTTATTGCTGACCTCCCTGTGGGGGTAATTATGGTACAAAAATACTGTTACAGAAAACTAGTCATGAAAAACCAGATTGGTGAAGACAAGAGGGCAACCATTTTTCTGTGAGTAATAAATACATTTTGTGCAGTTTTCACTGTGCATAGATTTGATAAGGCTGACACAGAGGGTAAAGAAAGAAGACCATATTGGTTTTGGAAAAGGTGTATTTTGTTGCAGCTCCAAGTGTGAGAGAATGGACCATCAGCTGGTAACAATACACAGGACTTCTCTGGAGCTGGGTGCAGGGGTGCACAGGGTCAGGGAGACAGAGTAGCTCCTAAGATCCTGATTTTGTGTTTGGGTGAAGAACAGGAAAACAGAAAGGAGACAAGGATATGTTAGACTTTGGGAAAAGTTAGAGTATCTTTGTACATCCATCTGTTAGAGAAGTTAAATGGGTGGATTAATGGCGAGCATGGAGGTGTAGGGATCACAGCGAAACCTGCCATTTTCCCTTTGGTTTGGTTTGCTGAAAGATCAGCTCACAATTATGGTAGTTTAATAAGAGAAAGGCATATTTCCAAATATCATGTGCATGGGAGGAATCACAAGAATGATTACCTAAGGTCTCAGTTATGGTTAGACTTCTAAAGATGCCTTTTAGAATGGAGCGGGGAGAGCATGGAAAGTATAGGTGCAGCAGTGGCTGCTAGGGGGGATGTGTGTAGATGGGTGGAAACAGATTAACCTGAGAGACAGGTCTCCCACTTCAGATGACCTTGGGGCCAGGTCTATTAGTATGCCATAAGGACGTCAGCAGCCCCTTCTGACTTTAAATCAGGTTACTCAGGGTTTATACAGGAGAGGCCAGTGCTTTCTGATCATGAGTGGCTTTTAATTCAAAATATTCTTTATACCAAGGAACCATATTTTGGGGTGAAATTTCCTTAGCTCCTCCAGAGGACATGATAAATATTTAAGAGAAAAGCAGAGATTTAGTACGTGTGTATGCACAATTTCCCATTTTCTGTGTGTATGGTGAGTTTATGGGCAACTTTTGTGATACTACGTATATAAATATATGTATTAAATATTTATGTATCTCTCTCTCTCTCTTTCTAGACTCATGTATACTTCTTGCCCTTATAAAACTTTCTGCTTACCTACTTTTATATAGTTACATGGAAACCAAAAGAGTGGATGAAACTGCTTCAGGAGTTGTGGGAGGAGAGAAGAGGACTAAAGGCAGAGGCTGAGGGACATTGATATTTCAGAAGAAGGCAAAAGCACATGATCTGGAAAAAGAGTCTGAGACAGACTGATTAAAGAGAAAGGAGAAGGTGGGTTTAAGGAGGAAGAGAGCTAACACTATCTAGTACCACCACAGAGCAAGTACAATAGTGATGACCCCAACAAGTTCATGGAAGACCTAGGCTGGGGAGATGTGAGTGAAACGGTAGAGGAGGAGTCTGCTTGCAAGGAGTTGAAGAAATGCACTAAAAATGTTAAATGTAGAGATTTAATTCTTTTGAAAATAAAATTAGGATCTATTTATTTTTCAGTTGTCATCATTGGGATCCAAATATTAGTATGAGATAAAATAAACAAGTTAATTTACTAAAATGTGACAGACAGAAATATCTTTTTCAAAAAGGACACCTCATAGTGGAAAGTCCAGAGTATTGCAAAATCCACTGTCTCTGCCAGCTTCCTTGCAGACTTACAGGAATAAAGTCGTTGGTGTATTATGGAGATTAGATTCTCAGCTGTAGCCAGCAGTGTGCAAGGCACAAATCTCAGTGTGTGGCAGCTCTGTGTGACCCCTGGCACAGAGCTGCTAGTGGCAGTGACCAGCATGGTTTGTCTTAAACAGGAGTATACACTCACTAAATGGGTCTGGTTTTTTCTCCCTAAAAATTGATTTTGAATTAGAAGGAAAGAATACTTTGATTTTCATAAAAGAGTATATTTTCACACTTATAAAACATTTAAGAAAGTTGATTATCACTTACTCATGCTAATATAGGTGCCTTGTATGCAGCTGAACTTACTCCAAACTCTATATTTGATTTATATTTCTAGTGTTTCTTATCTTGCCAATTATGAGTCACAGGTGATTAATTTCACTGTTATTACTATTATTGTTTTGGTCCAGTGCTCTGTTGCGTCAGTATCTATGCTGGGGATACCCACTTTGTGCTGTGTATATAAAGACATTTAGACGTATCCCCACTCCTAGGATAGGAGGGCTTAGCCCTGTAGGGTGGGAGGCAGAGACATTGTAATTAGACAGTGACAATGTGGCATTAGAATGTTAGGACAGCAGCATCTGTCTTCATACTGATAATATTTGGACCGTGAGCGCATGTTAGATGCTGTTGTCAGTGCTCTGGGTAAATTCTGACGTTTAATCTGAGCATCATATCGTCATTTCATACTCAGGAGCCTCTGACGGAGAATGAGCTTGTCCAAGCCACACCCTTGGAGTGGCTGGGGAGACACAGTCCACGTGGGCTTCCCTGACTCTAAAGCTCGCACTCCTAACCACTGCTCAAACCGCCTCCCATAGCAAAGGTCTTGGGGGAGAACAGGGGACCCCAGGGAGCAGTTGCCAGGGAATAATCCCTGGGGAAATAAAGGATGGATTTGGAGGCAGTCTTCAGCATTCCTGCGCGGAGCCAGTCCTGGCGCCATCCACGAGAGGCACCCATGCAGTTGGTGCAGACAGCAGCTTCTCACCCTACAATGGGACTCACCACGTTGGCGATAAGATGTCCTTGGCTTCACTATGGACATAAGCAGGAGAAGGAAAGGAAGGGTGTTCAGGCAGGGGACAGCATGTGCACGTGGGAAGCTGTGTGACCAGGCTTGATAAGAGGCTTCAACTCCGGGCACCCCATGGACTGGAAGGGACCTGGGGAGATCGGGGTGTGGAGCTGGGAGGGGCCATAAAATCAGGGGCCTCAGAGCACTGGGCATGCATCTCACTCCTGTCAAGTCTGGGCTCATCACATAAGTGGTAGGGAGGATGGTAGCAACTCAACGATAGGAAACAGGACAAGCAAAGACAAATACAGCCCCAAGTCTGATCTCGGGGCTCCCTGATACTGTCTTTGTCTTCAGACCTTGTTTATTGGCTCACGGACCTGTGTTGTGTGGTGGGATCCGACAGCACTGCTCTGTCCCCCACGCACAGGGCGCTCTGAGGAGCATCCACACCGCAGAGGGCACAGAAACAGAGAGATGGGCACACAGCACATTAATGACCCTGGCACCGTGAGTTACAGTAAGTCATTCATCTGAAAAGTTAAGTCTTACTATTCTGAAGCCTCCTTTCACCAGAAGGATGAAGTTAGCAACGTCTTCACATTCAAGAGGTGTGTGTTGGTTCTGTGTGAAAATTCACTCAGGGCTTCTTATTCCCAAGGGAAGACACTGCAGGTGTGACCTCAGAGCCAGGCTGTGCTGCAGGCTTCTGTGTTTACTACATGTAGGGCATCTGACCTAGTGGCACGCTTGAGCTCTAGCCTAGTCCTGTGACATTGTGGACAAATTAAACCCTTTTGTCTCCCTCTGAAGCGTTT
Source organism: Otolemur garnettii (assembly GCF_000181295.1). Classification (NCBI taxonomy): domain Eukaryota; kingdom Metazoa; phylum Chordata; class Mammalia; order Primates; family Galagidae; genus Otolemur; species Otolemur garnettii. The sequence continues at coordinate 8,710,225 of NW_003852466.1, forward strand.
CTGACTGGAGGAGAGGATGACCTTTTAGTGACACCTGTGGGCACACCCGGGAAGACGAGGAGGAAGAGATCAGACCAGCTGGGCTGCCTAGGGTCACATGGCTTGCATGGATAGGACACAGCAGCTCAGAGTCACGACACTGTCCTCATGGTCAGGTGGTGGCGTTAGTCACCCGAAGGGTGCAGCTGCACACTCCTGTCCACACTGACTTACCTGGACCAGTGACAACACCATTAACTCGGCCACTGTCAGTTCATTTGTGGAAATTAATGGTTAGTCCTAACCAGGCGATCCCTGAGAAAGGAGGAGTTTAACGTGGAATGTTAACTGCCTCAACTGAGATAAGTGGGATTCGGCTTAGGATAATGAGGTGGAAATGGCCCTACTATGGAAATTAGGGAACATGTTTCCTGGCACAGTTTCAGGCCCCTGAGGGTGGCCGATGGTAGGTAAGCAGGTCAACGTCAGGGTCCGGTTTCCTCGTGTGTGTGTGAGGGCAGGCAGGGCGATCGGGCAGTGCTGATCCACTGGGCAGTGGCTCCACGGCCACTTGCTCTGCTTTGAGGGGAATGAGATGGGTCTTGGTTTCCACAGCCTATTCACAGCACATGTGGGAGCCCCTTCCCTCCAGCTCTGCCCTCTCCCCAGCAGAGGGTGGACCAGTTAATCTGTAAGCAGACATCTTTATAAAATGTTCAAATTTATCAAGGCTAGAAAGTCATAGTGGTTGTCTAGAAAACACCAGAACATTGGAGGAAAGTGCACTGTTCAGTCTGTGCACATCTCCGTGCCTCCCTCACTACCTTCCAGGTTAACCTTCTCTGGCGCCTGCTGTCCTCTGTGCATTGGGACTCATAAAGTACAGTCCCCCTCAGTGCACTCCAGGCAATGGTTCCAGGAACCCACAAATGCTGAAATCCAGGACGCTCAGGTCCCTGAGAGAGAATGGCCTGGTGTCTGCGTATGGCCTAACACATCCCCCGGTACATTTTAGGTCATCTCCAGGTCATTTACGGTAACTAATATGCTGTAACTGCTGTGCACATAGTCACAATCTGTGTTTTTATTCTATTTTTAAAATGATTTTTGTTTCTGTTTTTCAAATAATTTTGACTCATGGTTGGTTGAGTCTGTGGATACAGAAACCTGCAAATGAGAAGGGCCAATTGTAGCTGATTTTCTGATCCCAGGGATTTTGTGAACAAGCAGTTGAGCACAGCAAGCTTCAGGTCTCTGTTTTCTAATTCGTGAGCTTAAGAGGGAATAAAAGACATTTCTGGAAAATAGTGTGCATCTGGGCTGGGAATTTCATTAAGGAACAAAATGAGTCTAGATTAAGAAGTTATAATGAAGAACTGTTAAAAAGTTTTTCTAGCATCTTCTTTGAAGCCCTTGTAGTGCTCTTATTTATGTACAAGCACTTTAGTCATTGTTGGAGATAAGTAGTTAAATATCAAATATGTATCAAAAAAGAAAGAGGAGAAACAGTAACCCCTATTCCCATCCTGCACTAACCCTGGGCAAGGTTCCCACAGGGTCTGCACTCTGGTCTCTGCACTCAGTGGCCTCTGCACAGACTTTGTCAGAGGGGGAGCTACCTGTCAGGGGAAGGTGATCTGCCTGTGTGTATAAAGGGAGAGATTTTAAGAAACTGGGTCACACGATCGTGGGGCTGGCAAACCTGATATCTGCACAGCAGTCTGGAGGCTAGAGAGCCAGGGAAGAGCTGATATTACAGCTGAGACCAAGTGTGGTCCCTTCACCTGCAGGGACCTTAGACTTTTTCTCTTCAGGCTTTCAACTTATTGGTGAGGCTCACCACATCATAGCAGGTAATATGTTTCACTCAAAGCTTCCTGGTTTAAATGTTAATCACATAAGAAAAATATCCTCAGAGCAACATCTGGACTGGGGTTTTGCCATGAACTGAGCTCCCTGGGTGCTCTGGCCTAGCCAAGTTGGCACCTAAAATTAGCTCCACAGCTGGTTAATACTGAGCCAGGCAAACTGCAAAGCTCAGGCTCTGGCTGTGTGGCACGTGTAAGGCAGCAGACATGCTGGAGGTTAGAGAAATTCCCAGAGCATTCCTCAGCTAGAATGTGGTTGGGATCCAGGCAAGACAATGAGTGTGTCCTCCAAACGCCCTGTCTCAGGCTTAGAAATCTCCTTCCAACCTCTACCCTGGAAGCTCTTCAAACTGAAAAATCAGGAAGGTTTTTGTTTTAGGGCAGAAGGGAGCAGTGTTGAGAAATCTCCCCAATTATGCCCCTGACTCCATGGCAGGACAGCAGTGGCAGCACCTGGTACGCCAGGCCACTGCAGGGCAGTGGCGGAGGGAGGGTCTGGATCAGCACAGGTGTGAGTTTTCACCAGTAAAATGATGGCCCAGCATCCAGTCACCTTGAATTCCCTCTGTCCTTGGGGAGCTCAGGGAGAAGGGAGCTCCTTGCCTTTCTTTTCTGCCTGTACGTGTTTGCTGGCACAGTGACTTAATCACATCCCCACCTTCAGCAGAAATGTTTTGGCTCAAGTACAGATCGGCTTGATCTTTTTTTCATGAAGATAGGCCTTCTGCCAGAATGAATATTTCTCAGTTTTGATAGAAACATGGAGAACACTCACACAGAAACCAGCCCATTAAGCCAGCGCCTCCTGAGAGGTTTCAGCTCATTCATTTTGCTCTCTGAGTACCAAATGCTCAGCTGTCACGTCCAGGCCTCTCTCACAGCAAACCTGGACACCATCTTCAACCCAGAGCCTTATTAGGAGGCCACATGTCACAGAGGGGCTGGGAACTGTGTGGCCTGGGCCTCACCTTCAGGACGGGGCTCAAATTCAGACTTTTGATTTTAACAGCTGATGGTATTTCAAGAGGAAAGCATCCCTCTTATAACTTAAACTGGACTGCACCATCTGCACTGCGTACATTATTTAATACCATCTTAAAATGACTTCTGTAATTATTTTATAAATTGGACAGTCACAGATAATTGCATTTTTAATGTAAAATATGTCCCCGAATATCCTGAGACACGGTGGGCCCCTCTCTCCCTCTGTGAGGTCTTTCTCTGTACATTTCTGCACATCCATGTAGGGTAACTCTGTGCGGCCCACTGAGAGGCTGTATAGTGGGCTGTGTCCTGGGTCTGGTGCACACCCTCAACTAAGGAGGACAAATGGCAGGACCTGGAGCTGGGACAGTTTTCTTGGAATTAGTCTATGCTGCTTTCTGTCCAGGCTTGCTCTGTTGTGGTCTGCCAAGAAGAGTTATTTCAAATTGTTTTTGGCAAAAGAACTTTCTGGATTGAGTTTGAGCTAAAAACTTATCTCTTATTAGTTGGAAACACCGATTTCTGATTATTTGCCCAGAAGAGCATTAAGCATTTTTTCCCCAGCTCTATCAGCTCTAGTTGGGTAGGCAGGGAGACAGACAGGCAAATTCTTGTCCCACCTTTTCTAGTAAGCTCCATGTGCCCAACTTTAACTAGAATTACTTCTAAATTGAATTCTAACAAGCAGTGAATGGTATAAAAATTGTGTTAAAAAGTGCTTGTTATTATCATGAATACAGTTTTATCAATATTAAATCACAGTGGGATGAAAGAGATAATTATTCAATTTTTATTCTATAAAAGAAGTGAAAATATAGTATTACATTTTATGCTAAGGAAAGTTTTTTATAAATGACAAATTTTATATAAATCACAAATTTTATGTAAGTGAAATTGCTAGTGACCCACCCTGAGTATTCTTGTTCTTACTTTGCTATCTGTCTTTGCTTACATCTAAAATTTATATGAATTTCTATCTAAAATAGAGGCAATGTGGGGAAATGAATTATATTTGGGGGTAAAAGTAATTTTTTTTTACACAGAAGGCAGCATTATCTAAATTTGGTGATCATTTGAATTCAAATGATCGAAGTTTCAGAAATATACATACTATGCATCATACCAGGAAGGCCATGTATGCATTTTTTTTTTTTTTTTGTAGTTTTTGGCCAGGGCTGGACTTGAACCCACCACCTCCAGCATACGGGGCCAGGGTCCTACTCCTTTGAGCCACAGATGCTGCCCCATGTATGCATTCTTCTTCTTTTTTTTTAGAGAAAGAGTCTCACTTTGTCACCCTCAGTAGAGTGCCATAGTGTCACAGCTCACAACAACCTCCAGCTCTCCGGCTTACGAGATTCTCCTGCCTCAGCCTCCCACGTAGCTGGGACTACAGGCACCCACCACAATGCCTGGTTATCTTTTTGTTGCAGTTTGGCGGGGGCTGGGTTTGAACCCACCGCCCTGAGCCATAACCACCACCCCCATGTGTTCATTCTTAAAGGGGCAGGGATTGAAATTGTGAAGGGAAATCTTTTTACAGAATTTCAGCTTATAACATACTTAACTATAAATGTACATAGTATAGTATACTAGTTAAAGGAGGGAAAGAGCTAGGATATTTATTTTGGTAGATATGAATATGACTTACTGGAATTTAAGTCAATCTGGAGAAAATCTGTGGGTCTTCAATGGCACTTTGCTTCTCAGGAAGATGCTCCCTGAGCAGGTGCAGTAGAGAAAACAAGGCAGGACCAAAGTCAATGGCAGTGAGTCTCACAGTTCACCAAGCCACCCTGGGGACCATGACCTTGCTGTCACACCACCTTAGCAGCAAGGCTCTGTCCTCATGGCAGGAGAGCTTATTTATGCTTACTTGTGAAGAAAGACAAGAAGGGAATTCTTATAACAAGAACTCAAAGCACCTTGACTTTCGAATAAATCCAGTGCTAATTTTTAATTTGTAACCTGGTGATTAGTTTAAGCATCTTTTCACGTAATTTTCAATTAATTATATTACTACTATAATGTATCTGGCTGAGAATAAATTTGCAATTGGCCTCATTTGGTAAAAGTGAAGGTGTGCACACCTATGATTTAGCAATCTTATTTTGAAATATTTTTACTAAAGGAACATTTCTTTGTGTGTGCAAGGAGACATACATGCAGGTTTATTGCAATATTGCTTGTAAACAATGTTGCAAAAATTGTCAACAACCAAAATGTATGTTAGCCAGGGAACTATAGTCTGTCTGGATGGTGGAGTACCACACAGGAGTCAGTGAGAAATACCCAGACCTTTCTGTGTGGACAAGGAACAAGAGAACAGGTGTAGTATAAGGGGCAAAGGGGAGTCTTTTTTGTTGTTGTTGTTGGCTGGGGCTGGGTTTGAACCTCCCACCTTGGGCATATGGGGCCGGCGCCCTACCCTTTTGCGTCACAGGCACCACCCTGTGGCAAAGGGAAGTCTTAACAACCATACAAGGTTTGATACCTTTTTGTAAATTAAAAAATGCTAAATATTTTGTGTTTTCTGTATGTATTTTATTTATTTTCTTATATATAGATGGTCCCCAACTTACGATGGTTCAATTTAGGAGTTTTTGACTTTATAATGGTGCATGTGAAGCTGTCACAATTTCAACTTTAATTGCAATATTTAATAAATTACACAAGATAGCCAAGACTTTGTTATAAAATAGGCTTTCTGTTAGCTGATTTTTCCCAACTTTAAGTTAATGTACGTGTTCTGAGTGTGTATAAGGTAGGCTAGGCTCAGCTATGGGGTTGGCAGTTCAGGAGTGCTAGATGTATTTTTGACTTATAACATTTTCTACTTACAACGGGGTTTTAGGACATAGTCCCATTATAAGTCAAGGAGCTTTTGTATATGAATACATTTTACCTTATACACTAGACCTTCTGTAAGTTGACCACCCAAGGGGCTATAACCAACTGGTCAACATATGGAGGTGGTCAACATAAGAAATTAGGCCTACTGAACTGATATGTATGGGTTAGTTTGGGTCTGGTCTGTGAAAATTAGGTCAACTTACAGAAGTGGTCAGTGTAGGAAGGGGGTCAGCTACGGAGGTTCTACTGTATTTATTCCCATACACAGATGCATATGCCTGAAGACAGGCCTCAAACTCACAGGAGTGTTTCATCTGGGGAGGGGAGGTAAGCCTAAAATTAAGATGGTGGTTTAAAAGAGATGTTTACTTTGTCTATAATATGCTTTTATATATAATTTGTGTAGTAAATAAAAATATGTGGAATTATGAGCAGAAGGAACTATATCAAAGTATGAACAGCAATTAATTCTCAATATGGACAAAAAAGATTATTTTCTCATTTTTACTTTTCTGAATTTTTCAAAATTTCGAAGTCTAAAAGGAAAAAAAAAAGGCTTATCCTTTTATATTTGCTTCCTTCTTATATTGTGAGAATCTTATTTTGGGAGAATTATTATGATTTATGGTTTAATGAAGAAGAAAATCCTTTCTGTAACTATTAATTTCATAGCTTCTGTTTTTAAGGGAAACCAATGGTTTGAGGGCCTATAGGCCTATATAACTTTATGCCTTATATGTTTACAGGGAAAATGTCACATAACTTACAAAGTTTCCTTAAAAATATAGTCTAGATATATCAAATAGCAATGTACAGTGCTCAAGCAATGCATACTACCTGACAAGGGACTAGAGCCACTGAATTGTTCAATATTTTAATTGAAGATAACAGCTCCTATAAAATTGTCCATAGTTTTACAAAGCCAACTAAAGAGAAATATGGAATGATGGGTAGGATTTTAAGGTAATCTTGTAAAGATTTGTGAGTCATGTATTCTAAGATAGTACATATTCTGTGGTGGTGAAGAATTTCATTTTGAGAATCTAATTGAGGGAAAGTGGAGATACTTTACGTTTCAGTTTCAGTGTTTTAGTGATGCTATAATGTCCTATAAAGTTTCTCTGAAGTGATTCTCTTTGGACCCACATTTCCAGACACATCATTTAATCTTTCTTCTATGCTCCCTACATTAGACATAGAAACTCAGTTCAAATCATCTTATCCAAATAACAGTGTTGGGCCTCTAGTATCTGACAAGGCAAGGTGAGTTTGGTCACAGGGATACCTGGGTCCAGAGCTTTGATCTCTCGACCCTGAGTGTCTCTGCTCCACTTTATCCTCGGCTGGCTCTGCCCCAAGTAAGGAAGATGGACATGAGAGGCCAGATGCTCCTTTTCCTTTGAATGCCGAGTAAAAGCGCAACTCTGTTTTATTCAGCAGTCACATTGACACTCACAACATCCCCAGGTGGCCTTGCTCGGGTTTTATGTTCTCCAAAGAAGGACCAGTGTGTCCAGGGAAATGCTGCCCCTAGTTGTTGGGCCAACATCACCCAACATCACCCTTCATCACCCTTCATCACCCTGCTCACCACAGTCACGCTGAGCGGCATGGCCGGGCATCCCACCGTTAGAGGGGTCTAGGCAGAGCAATGCCTGCCTGTGCTAGAGGTGGGAGGATTTGTCTATTTCTTTATTGCAGCATGGGTTCCGTATTCCCTAGTACTGGAACAATTTGCTGTCATTCCCCACTGGACTGTCCCTGCTCAGTAGCAGGAGGACTGTATCTCACTTGCCTTTGTCCTCCCACCACTTAACATGTGTCTGACCTGGGGGTTGATAATTATTTCCATGCTGAATAAGATAAGAAGTTAACTGATGAAAGTTGATTTTGGCTGTGGAGAAACACCTCTCTCAAACTAGATGTTTTGTTGACTTATTCTAATACTTTTTAGAAGGCTATTGTATTCTTCGGCTGTGACTAAAAAATTAACTAATTAGTACCTTTGGCTAAATTCAAGCAATGGTGTTATGTCGAGTTGATAATGTGACATCTGGTAGATGAATATTGTTTTCTAAAATCAATATACTTGATTACCACATTACCATATACAGAATTGGTTTTTCTGTCATACAAATACAACCTATAGCCAATGATATAAGTCCTTACCATGCTGAAGTGCTCTATAAGTAGCTACATTTGTCTGGCATCCTGATATCACTATACGGCCCAATGATGCATAATTTGCTATAAACCGTGCACTTCCCTAATGATTAGTGAGTAGTGTACACAACTACTGTTGTAACTATATTTAGCTCTTTAGTCCTACATGTTTGGTCATAAAAGCTGAATTAATTTCAGGTTTCTAGAAATGATGGCAGAACAGGGTCAACATTCTGTAATCTTTCTCTGTCATTTATGTTCCCAGAGACTTGAGGTTTAACAGAATAAGACAAATTCCAGGGAGTGCCTTCAAGAATCTGAACACTCTGTGAGTACCTAGTGCTTATCTGTGGGGTTTCTGAAATTGTGAGCTAGTTGGCAGTTTATCATGAAAGTAATTTTGAGCGTAAGGAGCAGCTAGTGGCAGAGTGACACCTTGCTAGATGCCTCATAACCAGCACGGTGCTGCTGCTTTTCGCTGCCTCTGTGTTTACTGCTTTCTGATTTGGGAGCGATTCCTACTTATCTAATTATCATGTATATTCTGTTTGCTTAGAAAAGCCTCCTGAGAAGAAGGAATGGAGAGGAGTGGTTAAATAACCTGTCTGTAGGTCCCATAGCAAAAAGCAATAGAAATGGAATTAAAATTCACAACTTTCTGACTCCAAAGCCTATTTCTCCACAGTACATCACTACATTTTCTTATTTGTGGCACTGTAAAAAAAACCTATAAAATCATGTAGAGGAAAAGGACAACTTTATGGCTAAGCACTGATAAACATTTTCAATGTTTAAAGACATTAATTTTATGTTATTGTTTTTTCATGTAACAAATGTGTATTGTCTGCTATGTGCTTGCCAGTTGGTTGGTTTTAGGTCTGAACCCAAAGACACACAACCCTGCTGAGATATAGCTGATGTTCTGACCTGGTGGGGCAGTTAGTAAATCAAAGCCCAAACATCAGTAATAAAACATATGTAGTAAGTGCTATAAAGCAAGAGAGAATAATGCTATGAGAGAAGATGATAGGAAACTCAAAAGTATGAACAGCGCTCAGTGTTCAAACCTTCCCTAGACTGCAGCAGACTAACCCAGAGTGCATGAGCTAGAGCCAAGTGCAATGCAGCTGGACTCCTATGCTTTGCCTTGTTCTTATAAAATTCTTGTAATAGAGTTAGCAATCTTATTAACTTGGCTGAACGTCTCACCACAGTGAGGCCAAGACAGTCCTTCTGGCCGTGGGGTTGAGATCCTGAGTGCTTTTCCCATGGGGTTTCTTCCCAGTAACTGATGCCTGGGTAGATATTTTATTTTTTTTTAAATAACAATCTCTCTGGTTGGGAGGATATAAGAGCATAAAAAGTAAGAACTGCAGAGTACTTTATTTGTTTAATAATAGAGCAAAGGTTATCAAAGTATAATATGCAAAAATGTTCCATTTTACAGAAGAGGAAATTGAGTCTCATAACTGTAATATAATTTACCCAAATTCATATAACTGAAAAGCAGAGTCAGGATTTGTACACAGTTTGATCTGCTGCCTGCTGGACTATGTGGTTTCTCATGATCACTTTCAGGAAGGGCACTTCCTTGGAATAACAGATGTAGATCATTCACATAGAAGAGAGAGAGAGAGAGAGAGACAGAGAGAGAGAAAGAGTGTTAGTTTTCTGTTCTGAAAATGAGCTGAGAAGTAAGATGCTGAAAATTCCTGAAACTACAGAGGACTTACGTTAGTCTAGTTAAGTGAAGACCCAAAGTCTTTGCAATTTATCATAAGGTAAAAGGAAATAAGGACAATTTTCTAAATAACAAATTTAGAAATTTCATGGAAGAATATGAAAAAAATTGACCATATGGCTGTTATAAGCAATACAAAGCAAAGTCAAGCATTTGTTGATTTTATTTCCTTGAGTTGCCTTTGTGAGAAATAGCAGAGGAGTTTCTCTGCTATTTTATAGTTTAAAACAAATACCAACCCCCTTGTTCCTATATTGTAAAAGAAAGAGTTTTCTCAAAAAGAGTTGGCATTTTTGTACTAATCATTGAGCTTGCTAAGACATTCATTAAAAAAAAAAAAATCTTGTTACTTGGGAGGCTGAGGCAAGAGACTCACTTAAGCCTAAGAGTTTGAGGTTGCTGTGAGCTGTGATGCCACAGCACCCTACTGAGGGGTGACATAGTGAGACTCTGTCTCAAAAAAAGTTTTTTTTTTTCAGCCCTAGGAGGATTTGGGAAAAAAGTCTGGAAATATTACATTTCCTTGGAGCCCAAGTGCTAGAGGTAAGGTCAGGATCCAGTAGCTGTGGACCTGGGTTCCACCCTCTGCTGCACAGTTAAGTGGTGTTTGGCAGGATGCTGTGACTCGCCAGGGCACCTCTGCTTTCCAGTTTCTGCATGATACTGATAAGAGTAATGAATTTGGGAAACAGGCTCAAACTCATTGGTGGACAACTCAGTGAGGCTTATTAAAGGGTGATTAAGATCTAGAAGTACAGCAATAATTAATAAGTGCCAGGGACAAAAAAGATTAAACTATCTTACAAAAATAAAATAAATGCTTATCATGATTGAAAAATGATAACTGCAAAGTGCAGTGCTTAATCCCAAGCTGGGCCTCTGGCTTGCCTGCATTCTTCTGGAAGAAAGCCTGGCTAACGGGGGGACCAGGCAAACCTCTGGAAGAATATCTGAGGTGGCTGCCATTTCTGGTCCTTCAAATCATTTCCCCAGCATTTTATTTTGAAAACTTCAAATCTACCCAAATATTGAGAGCACAGTATTATGACTACTTTCTGTCTTTTACTAAATTCACCTGTTACCATTTTACCACATTTGCATTTCTCTCTTGTTACACACACACACACACACACACACACACACACACGTGTATGTGCACGCATAGGCATGTATAGAGCTAGTTATTCTGATCTGGATGAACTGTTTCCAAATAAATTGCAGATACCATAATACTTTATTCCTAGGTAAGCTATATAGATGTACAAGTCTTACATTTAAGTTCATGAACTCATCCTAGAAAAATTGCTACATACCTCAGGGCTGAATATCACTGTGGTCACCTTTGAAGTACTCCCCTTGAGAAGCTATGCTCCCATGTGAATGCTGAATCCACCCTTCAAAGCAATTTTGGAACTCTTTATGGAATGGCTATCAGAGTGTTATATTTGATATCTTGAATTTCATCATAATGTCTTCCTTTCAGTATTTCCTTTATCTTTGGGAAAAGAAAAATGTCATTGGGGGCCAGATCAGGTGAGTAGGGTTCAAAACAGTTATGTTTACTGGTTAAAACCTCCCTTAAAGACAGTGCTTTGTGAACCAGTGCACTGTTGTGATGCAAGGGCCATGAGTCATTGGCCAAGATTTTCAGTTAAGATTTTCCTAACTATTTCTCTATAGATGTTTAGTTGGTCAGCTGTGATTCTCCCAATTGGCCCATGATTTTGATGCACAATTTGATACATTTTTACATTTTTTCATCAGTTCTGTTCATTACTGGCCACCCTGACCTCTCTTCATCAGTGACACTTTCTCTCCCATCAGAAAAACATTTAATCCATTTGTACACTGCCATTTTCTTCATGTCATTATCCCCATAAACATAGACTAAGATGTCCTGATTTCCCTTCCACTCTTGCCAAGTTTAACAAGAAATTTAATGTTTGTTCCCTGCTCTAATTCAAGCTCTGACATTCCAATGACAGCACACAAAACCACACAACAACAATAATGAATGCCACTCAGCAAGACACACCACACATCAACATGAGCACAACTGTGGGACACTGATGCACCAAGGTTATAAAATCTTACTGAGTTGTTTGTACAGTGCTGCCAATGTAAGTACATTGTGGCGAATTCATGAACTTAATTGTCATACCTGGTAGGTGCAGCATATAGATATATTTCATGTATTATACATATAAATGTATATTATTTTAATATTTTTGACTATACCCATACATACATATGCACACATATATTACTGCTAAAGGGCATTGCATTTTATATTCTATTTGTTTCTTCCTAATATATTAAATGCAGTTAATTTTTATAGATTAACTTTGCACCAAGTAAACTTATTAAATTAATTCTTACTAATTAAAATGGTTTTCTTATAGATATTTTAGATTTTATATGAACATAGTCAAGTCCTTTGGAAATAAAAAGTTCTTTTTTCTAATTTTTATATACCTTTAAGGGACAGCATATGATGTCAACTGTAGTTTTGTTTGTTTGTTTGTTTTTGCTTTTCTGGTAGGACTTGTTGTGAGAAGGTAGCAGTGATGATTTATTTGTGGCATAACTTCTGATAAGGGTCAGATCGTTTTGTCTTTGCTCTTACTGAAATCTGAAGTAAATGCCTTATTCTTATTTTTGCTGCTCAACAATTAACCTCATTGCTAATGGCTAATAGACTAATCTATCTCCACAAATTTGGGATTGAAGCATAAATTACCTAAAACTGCATTGACATGAGACCAAGTCTTCTGCCTGCTGCCTGATCTGTACCGACGTGGTTCTCACAGTGCAGTGTCCAGCAACAGGGCCAGAGGACTGAATGTAGTGGAGACAACTGGAAAGTGGGCACAGCAAGGCGACTGAGAAAGGGCATGCTCTTCTAAATGTGGATGGTCTCATCATAATGAACTGTCTACTTTACCATTCTACAAAAGAAAATCACAACATCATAAGACTAAAACAGAACTAAATGATCTTGATGTCTGTTTTTCAAGCCTTTACAGTGGCTTGAAATGTGAAATATTGTGAGCAGATCAGGAAACACATCTAAACAGTACACAGTTTAATTCAAGATGTATTGGAAGATGTTCTATTTCATTTTTTGTCTACACTTATACATCATCAAGTTTTGAAATTATTCTCAACTTCTTGACTCTGCCACTACTTTGCTTTATACAATGGTGAGTATGGAAGATACTCCGATATTGTAGAATGAATTTAAAGGGGAATACTTGGGTTTTCATCTTCTAAAGAATGTGATAGATCAATAGTGATAGTTTTAAAAAAGTCAATGTAAAATGGTGAATCAAAAATTTTGAGAGTAACAAATATTTTACAAAGAAACAAGTAGCATGTGTGCACAACTATAATACCAAATATATTACAGACTAGCCCCCCCCAATATCAAATACAAAAGAAGGAAGGAATAGGGAGAAACTTGTTTCAGGATACAAAATTAAAGCTACATAGAAGGAATAAATTCTAGAGCTTTATAGCACTTTAGGGTGAATATAGTTAACAAAGTATATTATATGTTTCGAATAGTTAGAAGGAGGACATTGAATATTCCTAACACAAGGGAAGGATAAATATTTGTGAAGATGGATATGATATTAATCTGGATCTGTCATTATATGTCTGGAAACATCACTATGTACCCTATGTACAATGATGTGTTGATTAAAATATTAAATTAAATTTCTTAATTTAAAAATAATTTAATCCTTACTATGCACATTATATGTGACTAAACATGTGACCTTGACTAAATTGTACTACTCCTTGGGTCACATTTTCTTCATCTAAAAAACTCAGAAATTAGCCTTTAACTCTTAAAAATTTACTTGTTTTCCATTAAAAAAAGATAAGGCAAGAGGATAATTTTACAAAGAAAATTGTTAAAATTATTGGTTAAAAATATAGTACATTTAATGGGAAAATTTCAATTCTCCTAACAGGTATGTTATTTGCCGACTTTCCTCTTTTAAGCTCAATTGGAGTGTTTTTGGTTTCCTGATAAAATGAAAATCATGCCAGCTACTGGGCTGTTTGTTGGTACTGCAACAGCATCCACTTTTTTCTTCACTGTGTGTGTTTGTGTTAGATGTTGAAAGGTGGAAAGGTGCCACAAAGAACCAGGTCAAGTAGAATTAGTAGCAGAGATTTATTAAGAGCATTTGCAAACAGATGGGCTGCCACAGAAAATGGAAAGTGGTGACAGCCCTGAGTTAGGGAAGGGGCCTCTTTTTTCATTGGCGAGTTCTGTCTGATGAATATTCTGGCACCATTCAGGATGTGATGTATGTGTAGTTCAGGAGGTGGTGGGTGTGCCAGCCCTAACTGAGGGCTTTTGACCTTGTAGAAGGTCAAAGGGTTATCTGCTGTAAATCTTCTACAACCTTGAAGGAATGTTTCAGAGAAGCAGAAGAAACACCGGGAGGAGTCCTATTCTTTGTGTAATGCATGTCTAGATCATCTGAGGAAGAGAAAGACTAACAAGTCCTATTTGCTTAAAAATGGTTAGACTCCTTGAAGTAGAAGAACACTAACAAGTCCTATTATTTGCTTGATGAGTGTTTAAATCTCCTGGTCTGAAGAATTAAAACCAGAATCACTGGCCAAAGAGTCTTCTATAAAGACTATTTCAGGGCATGAAAATGTTCCTGTTACTTACTCTTCAAAAATTCTTTAAAAACTGCAGATGAGATGGTTGGACCTATGTTAATTGTTCCACCTCTAACTTATCTATGGTTCTCTACTGTATGTGCCAGTTAGGGGAAGACAAAGGCAATGCCCCGTGTAAAGTAGGAAGAATTCACAGCAAAACATATGAGTTTTAAATCAAATTTGGAACTTTTATACATTTGTAATTTTTTGTTATGTTATTTAAATTTTAATTTTGACATAGTTTTTAAGCATAGGAGAAACATTTTAGTAAAAACACATATAAACATTATAACAATATAAGCATAAACATAATGATAGCTTTTGGAATCTACCTGGGTGAGAATTCCCACTTCTGACCTTTCTGAACTTCATGATGTTAGTTTCTGTATTTATAAAAGAGGAAATCATAGTTCACAGAATTAATGTAATGATCAAACAAAATAATACGTGTAAAACCGTGTGTGTGTAATTAAAGGAACATATACTAGTTTTCTAGGACTATTATAAAAAAATTACTAAAACCTTGGTGTCTTGTATCAAAGTAAATTTACTCTCTAGTATTTCTAGAAGGCAGAAGGCTGAAATGGCAGGGCTGCGTCCCCTACAGAGGCTCTGGGAGAACTCGTCCCTCGCTTCCTGTTCAGCAGTTCTCAGCCTGTGGGTCGCGACCCATAGGAACTGTATTAAAGGGCTGCGGCATTAGGAAGGTTGAAAACCACTTGCTTTAGCTGCTGGCATATCTTCCTGGTGCTTCCTGCTTCGTGGCTGCATCACCCCAACTTCCACCTCAGGTTTTCTCTTACAATTGCCTTCTCTTCTGTGTCTGTCTAATCTTTCTCTGCCCCTCTTATCACACTGGTGATTGGATTTAGGGCCTATGCATATAATTCACAATACTTCCCTTCTCAAGACCCTTAATTTAATCTTATCCCCAAAGACCCTTTTTTCTTATCAGGTTAAGACTTACAGATTCCTGGAATTAGAACCTGATGCTTTTGAGTGGCCATTATTCAGCCTACTACAAAAAAGGGATAAGTTTATCATTAGTTATTATTTTCAATAGTTGTAATGATAGTAGTTGTACTATAAAAGTAGCTTATATTTAAAGACAACCTTATTCTGATTTGCAAAAGGAAGAATCATGCATGGAACTTCATACGACTCTGTAAACTAACACTGTAAAAGAAAACATTATATGAAGCCCAAGCCATCATACTATCTGTGAATCAAATGTTAAATATTTTGAGAGTGCTTCTCTTGATGTTAAAAAAAAGAAAGTGCGGTGAAGTCTATGTTAACCAGTTTGTGTAAGTATTTAAAATTGTATATAAAACCAGCACAGTGTACTCCATAAATGCATTAATGTACACAGCTATGATTTAATTTAAAAAAAATCAAAATGTGAAAGGAAGTAATTTAATATTACTGAGACCCTTCTCTACATCTAACAGTATCTAATAAATAAAAATATAAATAAAATCAATGTTATACAGACATTGTTGTAAGTGCTTTTCATCTATTTGCTCAGTTAATAAACCCCATGAAGCACTACACCTTGCCTCCCTGCTGAGAGCCCTGATGCTGGGAGACGCTGCTGGCTCAGCCTCGCTGGGCCCCAGTGCCTGGCCTTGGGGTTGGGGCTCCGGATTGTGTCACAGCACTGCCCCCATGTGCTGCCATCACTGTGTAACTGGGGGATTTTAACTTCTATATCTGTAAGATGGCAATTGTAACATTTTTCTTTATTACACAAATGTATTAACAGAACCTGCTCTATTTTACAAAAGCAGTTTAGTTTCTCACTGACTGGGTTTGGTAGAATGTTTGACTGAACACTCTGGTAGAATTCCAGCAGCATGACGCTAGCCCCTCACCTACCCTGAGAAGTTCTCTTCACTTTCTTCTTTCAGACCCTCCCTGTACCCAACTTAACTGCTGTCTTGATGCTTTGGTGCTGGCTGAAAATAGATTCTGGGGTGGGTGCTGGGACACTTGGCTTTCTGATAGACATAACCCAGAAATTTCCTGGCTCTAAGGAGGCATGGACTTTACTCCTTAGAGTCTTCTTATCAGTTGCCTCTGTCTTAATTTAGGTTACTCTGAATTCATATGGGCTTTGCTTAAGGGAAGATGCTTCCTGACAGTTGCAAAAAGGAAGCTCTGAAATGACAAAAACACTCAAGAGCGTGCATTTGTCTCGAAAGTACCTCACATCCTTTTGACAGCGTGTCTGTGTTTTTAACTGTGTCACTACCGATGTCCATTTGCAGAATGAGCTCTCGGCTCCTCTTGGACTGCCTGTTCCCTGGGTCACGTGCCTCCTCACCTGGGCAATGGCAGATTCTTGGGACTGTGCTCAACTCTCCTGAATCATGAATTTGTCCTTTCTGTTGTACCTTTCACACAGACTTAAAGGCATTTGATAATTCCTGTAATAAACTCCCTTGACCCAGCCTGGCTCTTTCTGTCTCACTTTTTCTCTGCACCACTTTAGGAACAAGGTTTCTGGAAGTGTCATTTTTCATTGTATCTTTCTTCCCCTTTTGTCTCAAACCTACCCCAATCAGTTTCCAACACTACAATGCTGCTGGAATTGCTCTTTTCCCGGTAAACAATGGCTGCAGTGAAGGTGCCAAATCCCATGGCCTTTCCTCAAGTGTTAATTTGCTCAGCCTATCAGCAATATTCAACACAGGTGATCAACTCCTCACATTTAAAATATTTTCCTTGATTGGGCTCTGAGTAGCTGGCTAAAGCTTCAATTAGAAAATATCACATATTGGTATATACATACATTGATAGTGAAACACTTAAAATCACAGACACACTGGCAAAAGGATGTGACGTACTTTCAAGAGAAATGCACACTCTTGAGTGTTTTCATCATTTCGGAACTTCCTTTTTGCAGCTGTCAGGAAGCATCTTTTCTTAAGCAAAGCCCATGAATTCAGAGTAAAGTAAATTACTTTATTACAGTCCCAGAGGCTGAAAGTCCAAGACCAAGGTGCTGGCAGGGTGCGTTTCTCCTGGGGCCTCTGTCCTTGGCTTGCAGACGGCTGCCTTTTCTCTGTGTCCTCACGGGGCTCCTTCTCTGTGCAGGAACATCCCTGCAGCTCTTCCTCTCCTTTTAAGTACTCCAGTCTTATTGCCCTAGGGCTCCACCTGTGTGACCTCACTTAGCCTCAATTACCTCTCAAAAGGCTGTGTCTCCAAATACAATCCCTTTGGGGCTTAAGAGCTCAACTTACCTATTTGGGGTGAAAGAATTCAGTCCATAATGTCACTGTTTCCGTGATTTCCTCCTAACACATCGGGTGGCTCTTCTAGTTTTCCTTTCTTGGCTTTATCTCCTCTTCTCAGTCTTTAAGCTGCAAAGTCTCAGGCTCTAGATTCAGCCTCTGTTCATCTACACCAGGGGTGGGGGACCTTTTCATGTGCATGAAAAATATACTTAAAAATGTATATTATTTTATAAAACTCTAACTACTGTGTACTTAATAATTAGAAAAAATGAAAACTATTTGCAATTTTAAAATTACCTAATCTTTTAATGACTTTGTTGTGTCTGCTTTTTGTTGGAAACTATTTGAAAATTTGGTTGTAGGACAAAGGTCTTCAGTTTCAGTTGATCCTCTAGGTGGGTATCAATCATTTGGGACTTTAAGGGCTTCTTGATTTGGGTTAAGTAGGAGAAGGTAGATTCACAGTAATAAGTGCCTGAAAAGCAAGAAAGCATTTTTTCTGCCACGTTGCCCAAGGTGTGGGTATTCTATTTCATCTTTTCCACATTTCAACTGAATCTTTCTTAGCTTCAGACAGTGACTTTAAAATGTCATCTGCTGAGAGCTCAATCAATTCCATGTGTAGTTCTTTAGGTTGCCTTGGTGATATCAAGTAGGTGAGGCAGAAATGCTAATTTAAGTGTGATTCATGATTCTCAAAGTCAATGAATCTTTCACTGTATTCTCCAATTAATAGGTCTATAACAGCTGAGTATTCCTCAGATAATTCACATATATCATATATGTCATCCTATTCATCACTGACCTTTGCTAACTGGAGATAATGTTCATTTGAAATTTCCTTTTGAAGAAGAAGTATTTTGAAAAAAGAAAACCGTTCTTTTTGACATGCTTTTATTTTTGGCACTTTTCATATATAGACTTAGTTTTACTTTGCAAAGAAAATTTTCAAGTCATTTTGATTTGACATGATAATATCACACAGAAATGCTGCATTCCTGTAGAAATCGTCTTTCAATTATTCACATTGCTGATTCTTTTTTTCATAAAATTTAACTATCTGTTCTCAGAGAGATAAAATTTTGGCTAAGACTTGCCCCTGTGATAGCCAATGCACTTTAGAATGATACAGCAAATCCACACTGAATACCTCATCCTTCAACTTTAGCATGTTACACTACTGACAATGTCATGTTGTATTTGCACCAATATAGTTAGCAATACTTTTAACTTCTTGCAAAGTGTCACTGAACATACCAGCTTTAGCATGGAGATTTTACTGATGCAAAACCATTGGGATATGTTAACACTTTTATCTGTACAATAATGTTTCCTTTCATGAAAGGTGCACCATCTGTACACACACTCACTAAATACCAAATTCAGTCCAACTTTATGACATTTACCTTGAAGGGCGTTGAAGACATCCTTGCCCAGTGTTCTGTTTGCAAGAGTGCCCAAGTGAGAACCTCTTTGTAGCAAAGAAAATATGTCATAACGTAAATAAAGTATAAAACCTATGACAAGTCAGTAGCATCTGTTGTTTCATCAAAAGCAATTGAATAATATGTTTTTTCCTTTTGAAGTATTGCACAAAGTTTTTCTGTTAAGTGGAAGGCAAATTCATGCTGCCAATCAGTTGCGGTTCATCTTGAAAGAGGCTTTTGTTTGTACTTTGAAATATTATTGGGGTCTAAACATCCTACAACTTCAATAATGTGATCTTTTACAATTCCTACATCACTGAATGGTTTCCTTTATTTTCCCCAAGTATGTAAGCTACCTTTTAAGTTGCTTCAGGGGCATTATTTCCAGGTCTTTTCTTTCTTCTTTTTTTTTTTTTTTTTTTGAGACAGCCTCAAACTGTCCCCTGGGTAGAGTGCTGTGGCATCACAGTTCACAACAACCTCCAACTCCTGGGGTCAAGCGAGTCTCCTGCCTCAGTCTCCCAAGTAGCTGGGACCACAGGCGCCCGCCACAATGCCTGGCTGTTTTTTGGTTGCAGCTGTCATTGTTTGGAGGGTCCAGGCTGGATTCAAACCCGCCACCTTAGGTGTATGTGGCTGGCACCTTAGCCACTTGAGCCACAGGCACCAAGCCTATTTCCAGGTCTTACTGCTGCTTGAAAGAGTTGTCTTTGCTTTCATTTTTCATCTTTTAATTTCTGCAATATAACCTTTTGTGCCTCTCCTCTAATTTAAAATATCAGTGGTCCCTATGGAGCATTATAATGTTGATGAGCATTGGATTTTTTCTTGTTGATGTTGCGGTATCACAAAGCAAGCAAATCATTTTATCTTTAGCAGAAACAAGGTAATATTGCAATTCCCAATACTCATTAAAAAATATGTTTTCTTCCTTCAGTGTTCTCTTGGTCTTCTTTGACATGGTAGGCTGCTAAACAGACAAAATTTAAGAAGCCTGGTGATCTGTGCAACTATTCACAAATTCCACTTCAAACAGAAACATAATGCACCATTGTCAGACTGGAGTATTGGACCCTTATAAACTCTCACCAACCATCCTCATGCAGCAGTGGGCATCAGTCAGGCTAGGGAAGTTAGAACTAAATCATGAGTACAATAGCTCAATAGCCCTCAATTAGCTTACTGTTCTAATTGTGCCAATCAATTTAGGAGGATTATTTCATTGGAACTTATTCCTTGGTATTTTAAATATGTTCATTTAAAAAATAAAACAAACATATAGAAGACAAATAAAAATGTATTAATAAACATAAATTTCTTCTATAAAGTTTGTATTCAATAAGTTTGTATTCACTTGAAGACCTAGATGGCCACATGTGACCTTAAGGCCACAGATTCCTCATCTCTGATCTACACTCGCTCCAAAGTGATCATATGAATCCTATGGTTTTATTTTTATTATTACTTTTTTACTTACTAGTCAACTTTATTATTTTCTTTTCCAAGATGAAAACATTTTATTTGTTTATTTATTTATTTAATCATATAAAGAGGGAGATCATGTATACATGAATGCATTTATGGGGTGCAATGTGCTGATTTCATATACAATTTGGAAAGCTTATATCATACTGGTTAATATATCTCTCATCTCATTTACTTAATTATAGTGTTAAGACATTTATACTCTATACTTAATAGATCTGACATGTACCCTTGAAATATGTACCGTAAGTGTGGTCCCACCATTTACCCTCCCTCTATCTGACCTCCCCACTACCCTCCCATCCCTGCCCCCTTCATCCTGGGCCATAGTTGTGAACTATTCTTCATATGAAAGTGTGAGTGATTATAAATTGATTTTGTAATAGTACTGAGTACACTGGATACTTTTTCCTCCATTCTTGAGATACTTTACTAAGTAGGATATGTTCCAGCTTCATCCATATAAACATAAACATAAAGTCTCCATAGTTTTTTAAGGCTGCATAATATTCCATGGTGTATATATACCACAATTTATTAATCCATTCATGGGTCAATGGGCACTTGGGCTTCTTCCATGACTTGACTGTTATGAATTGAGCTGCAATGAACAATCTGGTGCAAATATCTTTGTTACAAAGTGATTTTTGGTCTTGTGGATATACTCCTAGTAGAGGAATTGCAGGTTCAAATGGCGGGTTTTAAACACTGTTACCTCTAAATTTGTATTTTTTTCATGCCTTATTTAAACTTGAATTTCATGTTAACCATGCAACGTCTACTGCCTATTAGCATCCTGAGCCCAATATTTTAAAAGTAAGTTTTGGTTTATATCTTTTGCCAAAAAAATTGTTGCTCCTGTAAATCCCCTGTTTCAGCCTATGTAGCTAAAGTTGTGTGTCAATTTGACTGGGTCACAGGGTACCCAGGTATGTGATTAAGTATTATTTCTAGGGGTGTTTCGAGGGTGTTTCTGGAGGAGATAAGAATTTGGCTTATGGCACTGAGTAAAGCAGATGACTCTCCCCAGTGTGAGTGGGTATCATCCATCTGTTGATGGCCTGCATATAACAAAAAAATCAGAGGAAGGGGTAATTTTACCCCACCTGAAGGCTGAGCTGGGTTATCCATCCCCTGTCTTTGGCCCTTTTGGTTCTCAGCCCTTCAGAATTGGAGTGGGATTTGCACCCTCTGCCCACAAGCTCTCAGGCCTTCAAACTATACTACCAGTTTTCCTGGGCTTCCAGTTTGCAAAGAGGGCAGATGGTGGGACTTCTCGGCCTCCATACTATGCAAGCCAATTCCTGTATAAATCTCCTCTTAGATATCTCTGTGTGTCTCTTTTTGGTTCTGTTTCTCTGGAGGATGCTGACTAATACACATGGCTTCTCATCCAGCTACTGACCCCATGGCCTATGTGGCTCTACACAATCTGGGCCTCTGGCACTTGTCTGATTTTATCTCCTAGACTCTCAGCTCCCTTCACTCTGCTGGGGCCAAGAGAAGCTCCTTTTTTTTAAAAAAAGTGTGTAGGTAGAGCAAAATGGTGGACTAGAAGGATCCTTTGGCTGACCTTTCCTAGTATGACTGGGGAAAAATAACCCCAGCCATATCTGGTATGGGGGCCTTACCTGGAACCATAGCTCTGGGAGCACAGTGAGGTGGTGATCTGCAGGAGACAGCAGGTGATCCAGAGTTGTGGAGGTCTGACTCAGTAGGTAAGTGACTAGGACCCAGCAAGAACAGCCAGCCCTCCTCCATGAAAGTTTGGGGGTGGGAGGATTCCTTTCCAAGGTTTTCAATTGTCCGGGGAAACTTCACATTGAGTGGAAATCTAGGAAGAGTGGGTGGACTTGAACGGTATACAGCAACCAGGTTTGAATATTAAGTGGAGTAGATTTACCATCAGTTTGGTGGCTGGTGAGGCAGCCATACAGGGAAGGTCCCAGCTGCCAAGGAGCTGCCATTCTGGGAAAGTTGTGAGAAGGTCATGAGGGTGGGCCTCTCAGTAGGGGCCTGAAGCATGGCTGGTCTCTGTTCCATCTGCCTAGATTGGGCTCCCTTTCTTGGGGCAAGCTGAGTCACTCCCACATCCCCTAGGAACTGTTTTCAGGGGACACTGTGAAACCTGCCTCTGAAGGATTCTGGAGAGCTATAAGATCCCAACCTGGAGGGGTCTGAAGGTGGAGGAAATAATCAGGCAATCACCAAAGGCAACTAAGTTAGGAATCAGGTCCATGTTGGGAAACTAGAGAGAGATTTCCAGCTGTGTTCTCCATCTCCTACAACCACAGAGCCACCTGGTGGCCACCTGGCCACTAATATATTCCTATTAAAGTTTGTCCCTTCATACACACACATGCGCGCACACACACACACACACACATATATTTAAGTATTTTTTTTCTTTGTTGGTGCTGTATTTGGCTATTTGAGCTTTTTGTGTGTGTTGTGTTGTGTTTTTGCTAATTTGTTTAGTTGAGCTTGTCTAAACTTCCATTTTTACTTTCATCAAGAGCAAGGCATCCTATCTTTTTGGTCATGGTATTATTTCAGCCACATTTATTCTCTCTCTTTCACTTCTCTACTTCTGTGTCTCTTCTGATAGAGACTTTTCTACTGTTCTCATGTTTCCCATATAAATCACTTGTACAATAGCTAAGATATCCCCCCTTTTATGGTCTTTCTTTTTCCTCTCTTTCTTCCTTTTCCTTCTCTCTCCATTATTTGATGCAACTGTATTTTAATTTCCTTTATATTTTCTTATTTATTATTATAATGTTTTCTTTTTTATTTGAGTGCTCGGATAGCACAGCATTGGTCTGGCTGGAAGATCATGGCAGAAGTCTAGCTCAAGGAGACCAAGAGATCCCAGTCTAGAGAGCCCTTCTCTTTTGCTCCTGGAAAGACAGTATTGGCAATTCCATACTGCAGAATTTTTCTTTTTCTTTTTTCATTTTTATTTATTTTATCTTTCTTGTTCTTTGTTTTTACTGTTTTCTCTCTCTTCCTATATTTGGCAAAGGTAAAGTTTGGCTTTACTCAGATCCTGTTTTTGAGGAATGCATCAAACCCAGTCCTCCCAAATCCTTGAATTAAAGGCATGGTCTTAGCAGTGTGCCAATCAATACCATTTCTCCTATCACTTACATTCTCTCTTCCTGTCCTCATTTTTTCCTGTTATTCAATTTATTACTTTTTTTTGAGACAGAGCCTCAGGCTGTCCCCCTGGGTAGAGTGCTGTGGCATCTCAGCTCACAGCAACCTCCATCTCCTGGGCTCAAGCAAGTCTCCTGCCTCCGCCTCCCAAGTAGCTGGGACCACAGGCACTTGCCACAATGTCCGGCTATTTTTTAGTTGCAGCCATCATTACTGTTTGGCAGGCCTGGGCTGGATTCAAACCGTCCACCTTAGGTGTAAGTGGCTGATGCCTTAGCCACTTGAGCCACAGGCGCTGATCCTTTGTGTGTGTGTGTGTGTTGTTGTTGTTGTTGTTTTGCTGGGGCTGGGTTTGAACCCACCACCTCCAGCATATGGGACCAGTGCCTGACTCCTTTGAGCCATAGGCGCCACCCCCAATTTATTACTTTTATTCCCCCTTTCTTTTTTCCTTTTTCTTTTCTTTTTCTCACCCACCGTTTCTTCTTTCTTTCTTATCCTCTTGTTTCTCCTTGCTTGCTTTAACCTTCTCTTCCTTTTGGCCTTATACCAAGAGGCCACTTTAACAACTAAGCTCTGAGACAAGGTAATTTTAAGCAAAGGAGGAAGTGAGAAGGAAAGAGGAGGGTGAGGAGGTGAACAAGAAGAGAAGAAATCAACAGAAAAATACAAGCTACGTGAAAAACCAAACCAGAGGAAGTTTCCCAAGGGACCATGAGGCAGTTACCATAGAAGACTCAACATATAAAGAATTAATGGATTTGACAGAAATGGAACTTAAAATATGGATTATAAAGACAACAAAGGAAATGGATGAGAAAATTGAAAGATAGAACCAAAAGATGGATGAATGATATGGAGAGTATGGAAAGGATATGGTGGAGCTTAAGGAAATAAAGGAGACAATGAGACAATGTAAAGATGCAGTAGAAAGTATCAGAAATAGGTTAGACCATGGAGGGGAAATAACTTCTCAGAGCTAGAACATAAAGTTTTGAGTTAACCCAGGTAGATAAAGAGGCAGAAAAGAAAAGAAAGAAAGTACAACAGGCACTTAGAGAACTATGAGACTCCATGAAGCATTCGAACATATGAACAACAGGGATCTCTGAAGGGGAAGAAGATTGCCCCAAAGGAAAGGAAGCCCTACTGGAGACTATCACAAATGAAAACTTCCCAAGCTTTACTAAAGATACTGGCACACTCTTTTCAGATGGATTTGGAATCCTGGATCATCTCCACTCAAACAGAGTCTCTCTAAGACACTTTGTAATGAACCTGTCCAAAGTCAAGATGAAAGAAAAAATTCTGCAAGCAGCCAGGAGTAAGCACCAACTGACCTCAAGAGGCAGAGCCATTAGAGTGACATCAGACTTTTTAACTGAAGCTTTCCTAGCCAGAAGAGCATGATCATCCACATTAAACTTCTTTTTTTTTGGGGGGGGGGGAAGCATACTTTATTTATTAAGTATCAGTGCTATTATGTGATAGACATTTTTAGGCACTGAAGATTATAGGAATAAAAAGAGCAAAGATTCTTGTGGAGTTTACATTGTAGCCGAGGAAGACAAAATAAGCAAGATGCTATAAAGAAATATAAATCAAGGTGAAGGAGGAGAAAGTTCTTATTTTCTATAGCATGATCAGGGAAGACCTCACTCATAAGATTAGATTTGAACAAAGATAAGAAGAAATTGAGGGAGCAAGCTATAAATATTTGGTAAATAGGAAATACATTGGAAAAATTATCAGCAATTCTTTCCTTCTTTCTTTCTTTCTTTCTTTCTTTCTTTCTTTCTTTCTTTCTTTCGACACATAGTCTCACTCTGTCACCCTGGGTTGAGTGTGGTGGCATCATAGCTCACAGCAATCTGAAACTTTTGGGCTCAAGCAATCTGTTTGTCTAAACCTACTGAGTAGCTAGGACTACAGGTGCTCACCATAATGCTTGGCTAGTTTTCAATTTTTAGTAGAGATGGAGACTCACTTTGCTCAGGGTGGTCTTGAAATCCTGAGCTCAGAAAATCCACCTACCTTGGCCTCCAGGGTTCTAGAATTACAGGCATGAGCCACCATGCCCAGACAGCTATACTTATTAAAATAGCTCCACAACACATGGTTTCATATTGTGACTAATTACTCTCTGCTATTATGGGGATTGTCATGGAAGATTTTTCTTGAACTCTCACTTTTATTTTGGCTCTCCCTTGAGGTATTAGCAAAACCTTTCAAGATTCTTTAATTCACTATCCATTTTAAAAGGTTTTTTGTAGTTACCAGGAAATCTCTTTTTTCCTAAAGTATTTTGAAGTCATGAAGTGACCCAAATAATAACTACTATCAGTAAAAATATTTTATTTGTTGTTAGCTGCCAAGTCTGGGCAAGAAACAATTAAAATGACTATCAAAACTTAATTAACTTCTTTGAGAAGCTTAAATTTCAAGGATAAACTCAAGCCTTCTTGGAAATTTTTAGGTTTTCTTTTTAATCATGCTATTTTGTGAAAGTCCATTCTGGGTGTTTACTTTGGTGGTGCATAGTGGTGGTCAGTGCTGAGAATAGGTCTAAGTATTTTCTGTAGAGCTGGTCTTGTTGTGGTGCATTTCCTCAGTCCTTGTATATCTGTAAAAGATTTGATTTCTCCATCAACTTTGAAGCTGAGTTTAGCAGGATACAGAATTCTGCACTGAAAATTGTTTTGTTTAAGAATGTTGAAGGTAGATGATCATGCTCTTCTGGCATGACTTCCTCTGTTTTTTCATGACTTCTCATGATTTTTCATGTTGCCTGAATTTCTGTTGATTTCTTCTTATATTTTCTTCTTCCTGTTCACCTCCTTTTCCATTCTTACTGCCTCCTCCTTGTTTCAAACAGAAGATACCTATTCAACATACTGAATTTATTTCCTTTGGATATGTACTCATTAGTGGGATTGTTAGATAGTATGCTACTTCTATTTTAACTTTGTGATGACCTCCATATTGTTTTCCATAATGGCTGTACTAATTTACATTCCTACAAAATGTGTGCCAGGGTTCCCTTTTCTCCACATTTCACCCATTTCACCAATATTTATTTTCTTTCATCTCTTTATTAACAGCCATTTCAATACATCTGAGGTGATATTTCTTTTTTTAATTGTTCGAGATTCATTGAGGATACAAAGAATTAGGTTACACTGATTGCATTTGTTAGGTAAAGTCCCTCTTATCATTGTGTCTCACCCCCAAGAGGTATGCCATACATTGTGGTCCCTCATCTCCACCCCCATCTTCTCTCCCTGTTCCCTCATCCCCCTCCCCCCAACTTACATTAAGTCATCTATTGCCTTCATATTAGAATTGAGTACATTGGATTCTTGCTTCTCCATTCTTATGGTGGAAGATGAACACTAAGAAGAATGTGTTCTAACTCAATCCAGGTTAATACAAAAGATCTGAGGTAATATTTCATGTGGTTTTAATTTGTGTTTCTCTGATGATTATGAGAGCATTTTTCATATACTTTTTGTCATTTATATGTATCCTTTGATAAATGTCTATTTAGGTCTTTTGTCCATTTATAATTGAATTATTTGTTTTCTTGTAGTTGAGTTATTTGAGTTCCTTATATATTTTGAATATTAACATTTTACGAGAAGTATAATTTCAATATTTCCTCCAATTCTTTTGGTTGTCTCTTCAACCAGATGATTGTTTCCTTTGCTGCACAGAAACTTTTTAATTTCATATATCTCATTTGTTTATTATTTCTTTGTTATCTATACTTCATATCCAAAAAGACTATTGATATCATGTTTTTAAATTAATTCTGCCAATATCTGCTTGTGGATTACAGATGTATTTACATTTAAAGTAATAACATAAAATGGACTTATTTCTGTCATTTTTCTATGTGTGTTATATCTGTATTATACTTTTCTTGTTTCTTTTTTCCTCCATTATTTTATTTTGATTCTTTCCTCATTTCCTTTATGTGTATATATATGCATATACACACACACATATATAATACATATATATATATAATTTATTGATTGATTGATTTTACTGGTTACCAAAGAATTATAAGTCATGTCCTAAATTTATAATATCGTTAGAATTGATATCACCTTAATTACACTAGCATACAAAAACTGTGTTCTATACTTCTGTCCCTCAACTTTTATGTTATGATTATCACATATGCACCTTTATACATTATGCTAGCCATAAACATAGATTTGTAGTTATTATTTCATGTGTTTGTATTTTAAATCATGTAGGAAAAGTAGGATAAATTAAACATCCAAATATGATAATTCTTATCTTTATAATTACCTATGCTGGAATTTTTTATTTCTTTGTATTGCTTTAAATTATTGTCCAGTGTACTTTCATTTCAGCCTGAAAACCTTTTTTCATCATTTCTCACAGGCCTGTTCTACTAACAATAAATCCCTTAGTTTCTATTTATCTGGAGATGTATTGATTTTTTCTTCGTTTTGTTTCTTTGTTTTGAGTTGGGATCTTACTATGTTGCTCAGGCTGGTATTGAACTTCTGGGATCAAGTACTCTTCTTACTACTGACTCCTGAGTAGCTGGGTTGTAGATGTGTACAATTGCATCTGGAATGTCTTCTTCAGTTTTGAAAGAGTTTTGCTAGATATAAAAGTCTTTGTTCACAGTTTTTGATTTCCAAAACTTTAAAATGTCATTCCACTCCTTTGGGTTTCCATAGTTTCTGATGAGAAGTTTGATGTTAATCTTATTGTGGATCCCTGGCACATGATAACATGTTGTTTCTCCCTTGTTGCTTTTGAAATTCTCTGTTTTGGGCTGTAACAGTCTAATTATTATTTGTCTCTGTTTAGTCTTTTTGCATTTATTTATTTTTTAAAGAACTTATTTAGCTTCTAGATGTTCAGATTATTATCTTTTATCAAATCTGGAAATCTTTTGGCCACTATTTCTTCCAGTGGTTTTTTTTCTTTTATTTCTCTCTCTTCTGGAATTTTATTTATGTGTATGTTATTATACTTGATAGTGTCCCGTAGTCTTTTAGGTTCTATAAATTCTTTTTACTTTCTGTTTCTCAGGCTGAATAATTTTAGTTGGTATATCTTCAAGTTTGCTAATTATTTCTTTTGCCTGCTCGAGTGTGCTAACAAAATGCTTTCAAAAGTCTTTCATTTGTACTATTATGTTTTCCAGCTCTAATACATCTATATTTTTCAGTTCCAATATGTCTATTTCCTTTATATAATTTCTATTTATATACACTATATATTCATACATCATTCTCCCAGTTTCCTTTATTTCTTTGTCCATAATTTCCAATAGCTATTTTAGCATATTTAAGATAGTTAATATGAAAGTTTTTGTCTAGTTAGTCCAATGTCTGTGTTTTCTCAGAAACAAATTCTGTTAAGTTTCTTCTGTGAATTGACTCAACTTTCTTGCTTCTTCGTATGCTTAATAATTTTTTTTTTGCAACCTGAGAATTTTTAATATAAAGTGTGGTGATGGGCAAGATGGCAGACTAGAGTCAGCTTTCCACAGAGGCTCCTTTTTAGAAGGAGAGTAAAGGACAGAAGTTTAGCAAGTAAGCTGATGGTTTGAAGCTGAGCCAAGAGAGAAGGTTAAAGAATGCACATCAACCCTGCTGAGGTAAGCTGCAACCTCAAGGAAAAAAATAATAGATATAAAATCCATCGCCAAGTGGATGGGAGTCCACACCCCCAAGAGAACGGCTCACAATATACTTTATACAAACATGTGAGAAGAGTTCAGATCTCCTCCTATTTTATCCCATGGGAGAGATCCTCTAAAAACCAGAACTCTTTCCCTAGAGAGTACTTATGAATGTGCCATGGCACTCTCCCACCAGGTATAAAACTGTCTATATTCTCTACCTGCAATTCTGAACTCCTAGCACTCTCCTCCACTCTCACCCCAAGGTCTGGAGTCCTGTCCCCCCGTGAAGTCCAGATTCCTGGGCATTTTCTTGAGAGGTGTGGACAGAGCATGGTCTGTTGCTGGTCTGTGCTGATTCTGCAGCATGGGAGTAAGGAGAAGACAGTGAACTGAGAGAACCATATGGGAGAGGGAGAGGCAGTGCCCTGTGGCACAGAGCAGCAGCAGCAGCAGGAACAATAGGGCTCACACCCCTGGGGATATTTTAGAGAGACACTCCCTGACTATCTGGGCAACCAGAGGAAGCCAGGCATCTTCTCTGGTGGCATCCATTGGCAGAACAGATCTGGGGCCGAAACACAGGCCCCATGAGTAAAGGGATGCCTGAGGTGGTACCTGCCTGGATGGCATGTGGCAGGGAAGCACACAGAGATGGCATATTCCCAGGGCAGAGCTGAGCCAGAAGGACTGCTTTAGTGAGCCTAAGAAGTACCTGGCCCTCAGGGGATCATAGCTGAGATAAACGCAGGTGGGGAGAGTCTATAACTGATAGCTGAGTGTGAGCTCTAACTATGCCTGCTCCAACACAGACTTCAGCCAAGACAGACACACCAGCTCCAGGCACTGGCACATACCAGGGCTGAGTGGACATTTCTATGAAATCAAATGGCATCTGATCTGCAGGGGAGTATAGCCAGGACAGAAACAAATCTCACAAAATTGTTCTGTTCTGTCAGCAACATCAAATGGGGTGGGGCTAGAACTGAGTGAACAGCCCTAGCCTCCATTAAGCACCCAAGGTTGTCAGGCCTCAGCTCCCCCTGCCGGATAGTGGCAGAGAGCGGCGGCCTGGCCAAAGAGACATAGATCTCCCTGTAGTTAAGGCAGGCACAATCCCCTGGAGCATCTGCTCATTGGAGGGAACTGGGTCACAGCCCTGTGGGGTTACCAGTGACTGGGTGTGACAGAGGTGCAAGGTAGGGAAATAAGCATCAACCTTCCCAGACTAATTCCTTTGCTATTTGGGTCCTTCTGACCTCACAGAGCACCAGAGTGAGTCATATTCAAGGTGCCAGCAGACCCCTGCTATCTAGTTGCTGGAGACTTTTTGGACTCTCCCACCTGAGACCAGTGGTGACTGGGACAATATTTGGACTTCTTGAACTGGGCCAATCACCCAAGACTATCCAAAGTGGTACCCTGGGTGTGTGGTTGTGGGAAGGTTTGATTTTCCTTTTCCAGTTGTTGACTGAGTGGGGTACGGGTGACTTAATTGCTGGTATTTCTCCACAGCTGAAATTTCAATGCAGAGTAACTGATTCACTAGGGTAAGACAGAGACCAGCTGAAAACAAGACAGAGCCACTTAGCCCCACCACACCAAGCAGGTCCCCAGTTTCTCAGGTCTTAGCACTGTACAGGTCCTTTTCAAAGCTCTAGGGGAAAAGGTACAGACACCAGTCCCAGCTCTTGGGCAAAGGGCTGGTTAATCACTATTCCAGGAGCCCCCAACCAAACTTCACCTAATCTGCTCATCTAGCCAACAGTTCAAAATAACTATGGAGCGAAATCAGCAGAAAAACTCCAGTAACATGAGTAACCAGGGTAGATCAAACCTTCTAAGGAACGATATGCAGACACAACTTAAGATCCCTTTCATAAACATAAAGCTGAGATGTCAGAAATCAAATTCAAAATTTGGACTGCAAATAAAGTTAATAGAATGGAGGTAAAGTTGGAATTAGAAAGTCAAGGAGCATTTCAAAAGTTGTTTCAATAATTCAATGAATTCAAACATGAAAGTCACCAAATATTTTGACACATTGAGAAAAGAATTTGCAGCCCTCAAAGATCTAAGAAATACAGTAGAATTTCTCAGTAAAATGGAGCAGGCAGAAGAAAGGATTTCTGACATGGAAGACAAAACTTTTGAATATTCCCAAACACTCAAGGAGGAAGAGAAGTGGAGAGCAAAAATGGATCATTCTCTCAGAGAGCTCTGGGATAATTCAAAGAAAACTAATATTCACCTTATAGGAATTCCTGAAAGCAACAAGGTGGCTTCGAAAGGTGCAGAGGCTATTCTTTAAGAGGTAATGAAGGAGACTGTACAGACATGCAAAGAGATTCTGAAATACAGATAGCAGACAGTTTCAGAACCCCAGCATGACTCACCCTGAATAAGACATCTCCTAGGCATCTTATAATTAACTTCTCCAAATTTAAAATGAAGGAGAAAAGTCTGAAAGCAGCCAGACATAAGAAAACCATAACCTACAATGGGAAGAATATTAGAATGACTGCAGATCTCTCTGCTGAAACCTTTCAAGCTACAAAAGGCTGGTCATCGACTTTTAATCTCCTAAAACAAAATAACTTTCAACCCAGGATGCTGTATCCAATGAAACTGTGTTTCACTGATTATGGAGAAATTAAATACTTCAATGACATTTGCATGTTGAAGAAATTTGCCATAACTAAACCAGCTCTCCAGGATATTCTTAGACCTATTCTCCATAATGACCAGTGCAATCTTGCACCACAAAAGTAAACTCACTCAGAAACTTTTCATCAAATTCCAACTTCCCCAGTGATGAAGTAATTAAAAATTTCCACTGGACTTTTGCAAAACTCAATACCAAAAATTCTACCAGCCTTATCAATATTTACAATTAAAACTCAGGCCAGATATATGTTGAATACAAGAATCTCATCTTACCTTAAAGGATAAATGTAGTCTCAGGGTGAAGAGACGGTCATCTATATTTCGGGCAAATGGAAATTAAAAAAAAGGAGGTGTTGCAATTTTATTTGCAGATACAATAGACTTTAAACCAACAAAGGTAAGGAAAGACAAAGATGGTCACTTCATATTTGTTAAGCATAACACTCAACATGATGAAATTTCAATTATTAACATTTATGCACCCAACAAGAATGCGTCTCAATTTATAAGAAAGACTCTAACAGACATGAGCAGCTTAATTTCCTCTAGCACCATAATAGTCAAAGATTTTAACACTCTTTTGGCAGTGTTGGATAGTTCTTCCAATAAGAAGCTAAGCAAAGAAATTTTAAACTTAAACTTAACCTTTCAACAACTGGATTTAACAGACATCTACAGAACATTTCATCCTCACAAAACTGAATACACATTCTTCTCATCAGCCCATGGAACATATTCCAATATTCATCACATCTTAGGTCACAAGTCTAACCTCAGCATATTTAAAAGAAAAGAAATTATTCCTTGCATCTTCTCAGACCATCATGGAATAAAAATTGAACTCAATAAAAACAGGAATCTGCATACTCATACAAAAACATGCAAACTAAATAACCTTATGCTGAATAATAGGTGGGTCGTAGATGAGATTAAGAAGGAAATTACCAAATTTTTGGAACAAAACAACAACAAATACATGAATTACCAGAACCTCTTGGATACCACAAAGGCAGTCCTAAAAGGGAAATTTTTGGGATTGCAAGGCTTCCTCAAGAGATTGCAAAGAAAGGAAGTTAACAACTTAATGGGACATCTCAACTTAAACTTGGAAGGATTAAACTTAATTAGGAACTTAAACTTCCAACTTAAAAAGGAAGAAAATTCCAATCCCAAACCCAGCAGAAGAAAAGAAATAACCAAAATCAGAGCAGAATTAAATGAAATTGAAAACAAAAAGATTATACAACAGATCAGTAAATCAAAAAGTTGGCATTTTGAAAAGGTCAATAAAATAGATAAACCTTTGGCCAACTAACCAGGATAAAAAGAATAAAATCTCTAATTTCATCAATCAGAAATGATAAAGATGAAATAAAGACAGACCCCTCAGAAATTCAAAAATTCCTTAATGAATATTATAAGAACCTTTATTCTTAGAAATATGAAAATCTGAAGGAATTGACCAATACTTGGAAGCATGCCACCTTCCAAGACTTAGCGAGAATGAAGTGGAAATGGTGAACAGGCCTACATCAAGTTCTGAAATAGCATCAATTGTACAAAATCTCCCTAAAAAGAACCCCAGGACCAGATGACTTCATATCATAATTCTACCAAACCTTTAAAGAGGAACTAGTACCTGTATTACTCAACCTTTTCCAAAATATAGAAAAAGAAGGAATATTACCCAATACATTCTATGATGCAAACATCACCTTGATCCCCAAACCAAGAAAAGACCCAACAAGAAAAGAAAATTATAGACCAATATCACTAATAAATATTGATGCAAAAACATTGAACAAGATTCTAGCAAACAGAATCCAGCAACACATCAAACAAATTATACACTATGACCAAGTAAGTTTTATCCCAGGGTCTCAAGGCTGGTTCAATATACATAAATCTATAATATAATTCATCACATAAACAATATAAAAAACAAAGTTTCTCTCAATTGATGCAGAAAAAGCTTTTGATAATATCCAGCATCCTTTCATGATCAGAACACTTAGGAAAATTGGTATAGAAGGGACATTTCTTAAACTGATAGAGGCCATCTATAGCAAACCCACAGCCAATATTGTATGGAATGTAGTTAAATTGAAATCATTTCCACTCAGATCAGGAATCAGACAGGGTTGCCCATTGTCTACACTGCTTTTTAACATTGTAATGGAAGTTTTAGCCATTGCAGTTAGGGAAGAAAATGGTGATCAAGTGTGTCCATATAGGGTCAGATGAGATCAAACTTTCATTCTTCACAGATGATATGATTGTATATCTGGAAAACACCAGGGATTCTACTATAAAACTCCTAGAAATGATCAAAGAGTTTTTGCAGTACAAAATCAGCACTCATAAATCTGTAGCCTTTATATATACCAACAATAGTCATGCTGAAAAAACAGTCAAGGACTCTATTCCGTTCACAGTAGTGCCAAAGAAGATGAAATATTTGGGAGTTTTCCTAACAAAGGACATGAATGATCTCTATAAAGAGAACTATGAAACTCTAAGAAAAGAAATAGCTGAAAATGTTAACAAGTGGAAAAACATACCATGCTCATAGCTGGGAAGAATCAACTTTGTCAAAATGTCCATACTACCCAATGCAATATACAATTTTAATGCAATCCCTATTAAAGCTCCACCATT
>NW_003852466.1:8744833-8766803 GCF_000181295.1 Otolemur garnettii
ACCATAAATTGATAGTGATCAAAACAGCATGGTACTGGCACAAAAACAGAGAGGTAGATGTATGGAACAGAATAGAGAACCAAGAGATGAACCCACCCACTTATCATCATTTGATCTGTGACAAGCCAATTAAAGACATACAGTAGGGAAAAGATTCCCTATTTAACTAATGGTGCTGGGTAAACTGGCGGCGACTTGCAGAAGACTGAAAATGGACCCACACCTTTCACCATTAACTAAGATAGACTCTCACTGTATTAAAGATTTAAACTTAAGACATGAAACTATAAAAATACTAGAAGAAGGTGCTGGGACAACTCTTGAAGAAATTGGCCTGGGTGAATATTTTATGAGGAAGACTCTCTGGGCAATTGAAACAGGATTAGAAATATACTACTAGGACCCAGTTAAACTAAAAAGCTTCTGTAGAGCCAAGAACACATTAAGTAAAGCACGCAGACAGCCCTAATAATGGTAAAAGAAATTTGCAGGTTATAGTCCTACAAAGGTTTAATAACCACAATCCACAGAGACCTGAAATGTATTAGCAAGAAAAGAACAAGTGATCCCATCTCAGGCTGGGCAAGGGACTTGAAGAGAAACTTCTCCAAAGAAGACCATGCACCTACAGACATATGAAAAAATGCTCATCATCCTTAATCATCAGAGAAATGAAAATCAAAACTACTTTGAGATATCATCTAACTCCAGTAAGATTAGCTCACATCACAAAACCCCAAAACCAGAGATGCTGGCGTAGATGGAACACTTTTGCACTGCTGGTGGGAATGCAAACTAATACTTTCCTTTTGGAAAGATGTTTGAAGAACACTTAGGGATCTAAAAATAAACCTGCCATTTGATCCTACAATTCCTTTACTAGGTACACATCCAGAAGACCAAAAATCACATTATAACAAAGTTATTTGTACCAGAATGTTTATTGCAGCCCAATTCATAATTGCTAAGTCATGGAAGAAGTCCAAGTGCCCATCAACCCACTAATGGATTAATAAATTGAGGTATATGTATACCATGGAATATTATGCAACCTTAAGGAAAGATGGAGACTTTACCTATTGCAAGAAGGAGTGTGTGATGTGGCACAGCAGAGATAGAGACCTGCAATGAAATTGTATGGTGAACAAGGAAGACTACAAGCTGTCTCTTGGCATGTAGCAAAATTCTTTATTTTCACCACAATTTATATAGGCCATACTGGACATACACACAATTAATCAATAAACAAGTGATTCAAACCTCCAGGTCCTGCACTGCCCAGTGCCAGAGAGTCCGTTGATCAATTGATAACCATTCCACTAACCTTATCTAAAACCATTCTTAAATCCTACAATAAAAACAAGGCCACAAAACAGAGTTCTGGGGAATAAGATGATTGAATGCTTGACCTTTAACAGACCATCTGGAGGCCTTCATCCATCTTAGGGAGTAGTCTGGAAATTCCTGAGATATACAGGTACCTGCTTGCAGGCCTGTCCCCCTCCCCCCAGGCTCAGCTCTAAATCATTTCTACATGATTAGGTCCTGAGCCACATAAGGAGTTCTATCCAAGTATCTCTACATTCTGACTCACAAAAGACTTCAAACTTGCTCTCACAAAATGGAACTGTTTAAAGGTTTAGGCCTTATAGGCCTTCTGCCTATATTATCTCTTTCATGTTTATATGTATGGTGCTAGAACATATTCTTCTTAGCAAAGTATCTCAAGAATGGAAGAAAAATTATCCAATGTATTCAGCCCTACTATGAAACCAATTTATAGCTTTATGAAAGCTATAACCCAATTATAGCCCAAGAATATGGGGAAAGGGGAGGGGGAGGAGAGGGGCGGAGGGAGGTTGAGTGTAGGAAGGGTAATTGGTGAGACCACACCTATGGTGAATCTTATAAGGATACATGTAAAATTTACTGAATGTAGTATATAAATGTTTTAACACAATACCTAAGAAAATGCAGTGAAGACTATATTAACCAGTTTGATGAAAATATTTCAAATTGTATATCAAACCAGCACATTGCACCCCATGATTGCATTAATGTACACAGCTCTGATTTAATAAAATAAAATAAAATATAATAAAGTGTGGTGATGCTAAAAGTCCTATTTTCCCCTGTTTCAGGATTTTTTTGTTATTTGCTGTGGTATGTTGCTGTTTGCTTGCTGTTAATGACCATCCTAAACTACTTTTTATAAAGTCTATTCTTTGTTATGTGTAGTCACTGAAGACTCTTTTCTTTTTGCTTGTGCTCAGCTAATGTTTTGATAGTGTTTGTTAATGTCAGGAGTCGAAGAAAGGGAGAGAGAAAGAAAAGATGATTGAAAGTAAGAATGAAAAACAGAGAAAGGAAGAGAGGAAGGGAGGGAGTGTTGAAGGAATGAAGGAAGGAAGGAAGGGAGTTTCTCTTTGAGTTGAAACTAGAGACCAGCCAGAAAAGAAACTTAGGGTCTTTCCATGTCTTCTCTGAACCTGTGTCTTGTTCTGGCTATGCTGTGGCTTTCTAAATATCCCAGCATACATAGCCACTTTTATATCACTGAATCTTCCAGAGAAAACCGCTCCTCAGCTTTTTCTTCCAGGTTTTTGGTGCTGTCTTACTTGCCTGCACTATAATCTTTGGCCCAGATGTCTGTAGGTTGTTCACTCGTTTTAGAACTGTTTTGAGGAATAGCTCTTGCTTTTCTTTCCTGAGGGAGTTCTGCATTAGGGAAACAAATACAAGCACTTTTCATGGTCCTTTAGGTGACTTAGAACAGACAGACACTTTGAGAATTCTCTAAAAATGAAGTCTGTTCTGCTTCCCCCTGAACCAGGGCCCAGGGTTCCACACTAAGTTGTCTTTTTCTTGATTCAGCATTTGCTATGTTGCTGTAACCTTTCTCTATATTCCCAAATTCTGATTAGTTGGTTTGGCCCTTACTACTTGACTTTTCAACATTTCTGTGAGGGTTGCTTAGAACTACCTACTATTCCATTTTTGCTGACCTAAATTCTTTTCATTGTATCTTTTATTACCAACATTTGTATTCATTTAACTGCTTTCTTTCTTCACTCTAATTGATAAAAATGTATATTTCTTGTCCACATGAACATAATTGTCTAGTGAAGACAGCCTGAGATTTTTTAAATTATCAATAAATTGGATAACCATAATTAAAGATAGCCGATTTCTCATTAAATCTCACTTATTAATTTTTCCACAGATTTTAATTTTATCTTCTAGAATCCCCATTCTGAGCTTCATCCCTTTAATTTGGCAATGACTGGTGACCTGTTGGTATTCAAATTTATCCAGAATCAGTCATGAAGTCCTATATTTGACTTACAATTGGTTACATGGCACATAATTAAATTTTTTCATGAAAATATACCATTTATGATTTAAAAAATCAAATGAATATACATGCTTTGTTGATGTTAAAGAGCTTATTAAATATGCTCTTTATTGCTATTCTCTATTATGAGAAAATATTAGTTTGACAAAAGTGTGATAGGTCAACCCCATGACAACAGCAGACAAAACAGAAAGGCTACAGTTGTTCAGGCGGACACAGCCTGGATGATAACTTTAGTTCTTTCTGCCATTGCTCACCATTTACATTTTTGATAACACAAATTGCCTCTTTCATATACAAACCAATGGCTGCCAATTGCTTTGTATATGAAGTTACAGTTATATTTTCCTAGGTTTACTAATTTGGGTGCTTAAATTGAATATTTGTCAGAACGTAAATTGCCTCTGTCGTTTACAACAATGAGCTGATTTGTTTTCGGAAGAGGTTATATTTACGTTTTTATGGATCTAAAATTTCGAATGGTTCCAACATAACTGAATCCACATTTGTCAGGAGCTATTAAGTAAAAACTAAGGATGGGAAGCCTGAACATTTGTTTGGAAGCTCTAAACAGAATAAATATCTGTTGTCTGAGAAAGCTGCCTAGGAAAGGCAACTGAGGCAGTTGTTTTGTGAAGGGTACACATAACAAAGGAAAGGACGAAGGAGACCCTGCAAGTCAGAGGCATCTCAACACAGCAGGTAGCAGCTGTTGCTGTCTGAGCACACTCAGTAGTAAATGGGGTTTTAGAAAATTGGATTGAGGTACCAAATTGGTATGTTTATTGTAACTGAACTACAGTTTTTATATCCATACATCAGAGAGAATAAAAAGTTACTGAATTTTGTCTTGGTTTATATAAAGTAGACAGGTATTTAGATAATGATCACATTATATAAAAGTGTATGGTTGCTGTCTATGTGAAAATGGTTCTTGTTATTTGTCTTTATTTATTCAGATCATTTGATGGTGGTTATTAAAACATTTTCAGCATAAAAAATAAAATCAGTTTTTAAAATTGCATTTTTTTGTTGAGTCTAGAAGTATTGCCTTATGCCAGATTGTAGAGTGTGAGCTCTGAGGTGGCAGGGCCCCTGCGGCTTGCAAGAACGTCCAGGGGACAAACCCCCTTCTACTGACCCTCCTCAACAGATAACAACATATTTTCTTTAAGCTTCAATTTTTAACCCAGCAGAAGAAAAACATGTTTTCCTTTAAACTTTTGCTTTTAACTTTACATCTGCACTTCAAAGCAGTCATGTACATTTTCCAGCTAATTTGGTAGATTTATAGTATTGCCCATATTTTATAGGTCACACAATAATAATAGATTATGTTTACCTGGGAATTTGTGCCTGTTTCTCTTCTCATAATTAAGTTGAAAATGTGTCTTACTTCTTTGAAAAACAAGTTTGTACTGCCTCCTTAAAAATAACACTGTTCCAGCACTCAGGCTGGTAATAGAGAGAAATGCTCCAGATCTCCTGATCCCATCCTTGCCGCTCAATTCTCTGTCTCTTACATCTTTGTCTTTCAAGTTTTATTTCATCTTTCATCATTTCTGACTGATCCCACTCTGGTTCATTTACTTTTCACGTGGGTTCACAAAACCAGACATTTGTCTGTAAAAATGTCTGTCTTATTTTTGGCATGATACATTAAAATCCTAATTTGCTCATTATTTTGGAAGGCTCAAAGGCTGCACGGTAGTCAAAGGAAAACTTAATTTGTTTACATTTTTGATTGGCTGTTAGGAAGTCTAATTATAAAGAAGAGAGCTATAGAATTGCAGATCACAGTTTCTTTCTTTAGAGTACAAAATAAATCTATTTTGAATAAATATTTTAAAGATAGGCAGTTATTGGGCTTAAGCCAGGAAATAATTTCAGTGCTGATTTTTATTTCCCTCTTTTCTTCTATTGTGTAACTACCACTTCTACTTGGTTATTTGCAATTTATCAGTTTGATTCCTTAAGCAATTTTAGTCATGTGCTCCCATGTTATGATCAAAATTTTCACTTTTTGTTTTACTATTCCACTAGAAGATTGCATAAAATTTGTATAGTCTGTATAAATGGATTTTTCTCTACCAGAGACAAATTATTGTGCATTTTATATTTTATACTGTTTTTCAATTTTAATGAATCTTAAAGAGTCTATGGAGGGAGTTGCAAAATTACTGCATTTGTGTGATTTGACCTGCTTGGAATCAGCATGAGGATTATTTTACTTAATAATATTTATCTTTATAAATATTTGATGGTAACAAATATTTAGAAGTTTAGAAGTCACATAGATGCTACATAATTTATGAGAGTAACATTTTAAAATTGTATGTCACTTTTTCCCCATGGATGAAAGAATCTTAATTTGTTTTTCTCTTTAACATTCCAAGGATACTAGCAAAGTTTTTGATAAAGTATGCATTTTCACTTGGAGTAGATGTTGGATGACTAATGTAAAAGTTTATGAAGAGTGATCTTGTCACTCTGACTCCAAGGTAAAGGTTCTATCCTTTGTGTAGCTACATTCTCAGTACCTTCAGTAACTTTTCAGGTTTTTGTGGATTATGTTCTTATCCTTATAACCCCTATGATTTAGAAATACATCTTGAACATGGTAGATATATTTTTATAATAATCAGAAAATATTCAGATGTTTATAAATTCATGACTTAATTATTAACTAATATTTAAAATTATGATTACATAAAAAGTAATTTATTAATAAAACATCTGCACAATAATGGATAAGTACTGATCATCAAATATAAGTAATTACTTTATCCCAACTGCTAACAGAAGTGTCTGAATTGACACCTGGGCTCTGGCTTTCAGATTGGAAACCCCTGAGGCCTTGGGTAGAATTTGATTTTAATAATGTTGAGCTCACCCCAAGAAGGAGGTATGAGTATTGGGAAGATATGCTACATGCACAGGCATACATGTGAACACACACACATTAAACACTTCCAGGAGGAGACCAAAGCAGCCTGCAGCAGCTGAGAGAATTTCTAAAACTTGTTGGACACTCACCATGACCACTACTAAATGCTTTGTACACAGGATTCATTTAATCTTTTTTTTTTTTTTTAACAGTTCCTTATTGTTCCTCTAATAAAAACTGAGTTGGCACTTCAAATCAGGGCGTGTGGGAACTCTGGTATTTCTTATTGAAGAAATAATACAAGTTTCATATTGAGCAGAGAGGGTTTTGGGCAGGCCCGTGCAGGTCAGGCAGCAGCCTCCTTTTTTTTTCTGCTCAGACGTGGTGGTGAAAGTGAACAGCTGGATAGTGTGCCTGCCCTGAAGGGCTGCTGGGGCCAGCCAGACCCAGGAGTGCAGCCCAGTGCCGGCAGCCTGAGTGGGCACAGGAGCCTGGGTGGCCCAGTGGTGGTGCCTTCAGAGACCTGAGACTTGGTTTTATCTTCATCAATTATTAGAAGTAATTTAGTATACTTAATTCCTTTATCAGAAGAAATTGAGGCACAGATAGGCTATGTGGATTGCCTGCTTGGCAGTAGAGTTGGGTTAAAACCTGGTACGGGTTAAGTCCTATTTCTAGTACCACTTGTTCATCTTGCTCTTAGTGACTATTATGTTAATTATTATGTGGTCACTTTTTATTAGGTTTTTGTTTTTTGATAATTGATATGTAATAATAATGTGTTAGGCATTGTTCTAGGTGATTTCTGACATTTACACAAATTGCTTAACCTATAGATTATTATTGCACTGCAGATTTTTCAGGCACTACATAAAGTATGTCTATGCAAATTTTCTGTTGCAGCACAGCAAAACTAACAGATTTAATGGCTTTAATGCCTATTTATGTCCTCACAGCTCTGTGGGCCTGAGTCTGGCAGGATCAGCTCTTATGGAGGTTTTGGCCACTGGGTTCTCACAGGAGGCTCTGGGAAACATCTACCTCCAATCTCACGCAGGTTGTTGGCAGCATTCAGTTCTGGGATTATAGGACCAAGGTTACTTTTTCTTGCTGGCTGGTGGTTGGGGTTGTTCTCAGCTATTAAAGACCTGTCTCTGGTTCTGGCATGTGTTCCCTGAATCTTGGAAGCCAGCAAAGGTCCACTGAATCTTTCCTATGCTTTGAGTCTCTCTGATCCCCTTCTGCCAGAAGTAGGCAAAACTGTTAACAGAAAAAAAAAAACAAAAAAAAAAAACCATAAAACAAAAACCCTGGAAAATAATTGAAAGAAGTTTAGTCTGAGCTGAATATGTGTGACCACTGGCCTGTGGTCCTAAGACACATATGTAGCACATGCTGTTTGGTTTTAGACATTCATGGGGACAGGAATTACACATAAACAATAAATCAATGTGTGGAAGGTATATGCTGGTTTGGCCCAAAAAGGCAGGACATAAGTGGTGGGGCTTATAGGTTATCTGTGGGTTCATAGATTCTTTTATTTGTAATTGGTTAAAGAAATAAAGCTCTGTCTAAAGGCTTGGAATACTTTAAGTTAAGATAAAGAAGTCTGCTAATCAGAGACAAGCTACCAGACATATACCTGGCTCAAGTGATCTCTTGAGCAAATTGATGTTCTGCAGGTGATTTAAACTTGGCCCTGCATGGCCTTAGATCCTGTTAATGATTTGGTATCTTATTGACACAAGAAGTAATTCTAAAAGGGAGAGGATATAATGAGGTGTGTCTGACTTCCCTTCTCCTAATGTCCAATGACACAGTTTTAAGGTTTTTCTGGGATTGCCTTGGCTGAGAAGAGGTCCATTTTTTCAGCCTTGGTGCTTAGGGTTTTATTTTACTTCACATAACTTTCCACTTTTAAAGGGGTCTTGGGATTAAATCAGGATCACCCAGAAAATGTCATATTGATTAACTCAGTCAACTGATTAATAACCTTAACCACATCTGCATAATTACATTTACATTTATAAGGTATCAAAGTGACAGGCATGATATATCATTATATTTAAAGTCCCATCCTGGGAAATATATCCTGGGATGTGGCATCTTACACTTCTGACTACCATATCTTCCCAAGTCTGAATTTCTGCTGCATTCTGTTATTTAGTAAACACACACATGTATGCACACATACATATTTTTGTAATATTATCTTTATATGAATGCATCCTACTTTTCTCAACAATATTTTAACTATACCAGCACACAATATTCAATTACTAAACTACTTTTAAATGCTCTATAGTTTTGGAATATCAACTTTTGTTATTATTCCACTTATTATACAGAATATATGTTTGTGTAAGCAATTAGTCTATTAACTATTATAAAACCTACAGATTAGTAGCAACTTTATGGTGTATAGATATTTGCCATATATTCTCACACATGGGAACAGAGAATACTGGAGAGTAATAATTACTCAATTGAATACATATACTCCTATGATTTTTTTAAAGGGAGGAGTTAAGGATAGAAAGTATTTTTTTTTATTTTATAGTATAAAAATAACATTATAAAAAACATGATTCATGAATCAATCTATTACTAAGTTCTTTTTTTTTTTTTTTTTTTTTGAGACAGAGCCTCAAGCTATCCCCCTGGGTAGAGTGCTATGGCATCATAGCTCACAGCAACCTCCAACTCCTGGGCTCAAGCGAGTCTCCTGCCTCAGCCTCCCAAGTAGCTGGGACCACAGGCGCCCACCACAACACCTGGATGTTTTTTGGTTGCAGCCATCATTGTTCTTTGGCGGGCCCGGGCTGGATTCGAACCCACCACCTTAGGTATATGTGGCTGGTGCCTTAGCCACTTGAGCTACAGGCACTGAGCCTATTACTAAGTTCTTAAAAGATAAGCTACATTGCTATTTAGCAATCTAATTTCCATTTCTTTGGCCATTTACAAAAGTAACAATGTATTGTCCTAAAGAAGCACACAAAAGTAACCTATTCAATTGTCAGAGGAACTTTTGCAATTATAAATGGTTGAATTGTAAGAAAGTCTCAGCTGGAAATACACAAATGCCATGGTTACCCAAAGAATTAGACTTTTGTAATGTCTGGAATTTCAAGAAAACTGTCTGTAATGGGAAGAAATTAAGAAAAAATGTTTGCCATGAGTTACCTAGAATCATTCTA
Source organism: Otolemur garnettii (assembly GCF_000181295.1). Lineage (NCBI taxonomy): Eukaryota > Metazoa > Chordata > Mammalia > Primates > Galagidae > Otolemur > Otolemur garnettii. The sequence continues at coordinate 8,754,276 of NW_003852466.1, forward strand.
GGAATAAAACTACACTGTTGTATATAATAAATTTGAAAAAATTTTCACCTCACTATCAAGAGGTTTTAACCCCTCCAGGATTATAGGCGTTTGCATAGTCTTCAAAGTATAGAAAATTCCCTAGCGGCAACACAGTAATGTGGCTGTAAACCATCAAGTCTTTGGTTATTACTTTCATATCAATGGCACATTTTTTCCAATTTTTTCTTGAAATACCTTCATTTTATTCAAAACTACCTTTTCAGATGGTTCTTTAAAATATAAATGAATTTTCACAACAAAATTTTTGAGGTGTAGAGGCAATAAGGAATGATAACTCTCCTCACCCATCATAAGGGTGATGGCTGATGCTCTTGTAACAAAAGACAGGTTAACATGAAAAAAAAACATAACAGGCTTATTTAATCAAAATTTTGTGTGACACAGGAACCTTCAGAGTGAAGACCCAGAGATTTAGAGTAAACTGTCCATTTTTATAATTAAGTTTGATGAAGAGTGGGCAACTGAGGGCAAAGATTTTGATCTAGTGCTAACACACTGAGTGGGGAGACCCTCTCGGCCTGTCTGGATTCTTCTCGGCCTCTTGGAGCAGCATCCTTCCTCCTGGGTGTGGGGCAGGATGCTCTGGAATGGGAGTCTCATGACCTGCAGTCAAACAAGGTAGGTCAGATAATTTCTTTCTGGCCAGTTCTTACACAGGAAGATGGTGAGAAAGTTAGAGTAATATTTTTAGATTTTATGACTAGTTTTAGGTAAAAGTGGCTCTGGTTTTCCTGACTCACCTTGGGGGAAGAGGGATTCTAGTGCTGTGTCTGGTCTCAGGGAAAAATGGTACTAAGAGACAGGAAGACAGGCAGTGGTCAGACAGGGAGAGAGAGAGACCATTTCTGTGCACCAACAGAAGTCTGATGTATATTGCAAGTCAAATGCTCCTGACTATGCTTCAAAGTCCAGAAATATTTCTTGAAAAACACAACAGCACCTATCTGCATCAAAGAATACTGGAAATCTGATTTATGATTCTTTTAGTAACAACTATCAACATTTCTTTGAGCACTTATTAAGGTGCACACTCTATCACTTCAGTCTTCAGAACAAATGTATGGGGGAGAGAGGGCATTACTTTTCTCACTTTGCAGGCGAGGTGGACTTGGATGTGGGATTCGAACCTGAGTTTGCATAACCCTAGAGCAGGCCATTTTAGCTACTGTCTTTATGAATTGTAAGTTCCTACACAGAGCAGCAGTTTCTCCAGACCTGCTGTTTCCTGGGAGAGTCCCAGGGCCCTGGCCTTAACTGGAGCCCCCCTGGTAGGGCTGCATCCTGTAAGCAGAGGCTCCAGCACTGCGAGCCTAGAAAGGAGATTGAAAATACAAAAAGTTGGCTACTGGTAGTTGGAGACTTGTGTCTGTTTAAAAGCAGATAAAGTTTTCCAAAGGAATAAACAGTTATTCCACGCTGTCTTGGTTCTGCCCCTAGTCAATCCATCAGGCAAGTTTTCATTCAATTTTTCATTTACTGTTTAGTTTGTTGCAGTCCAAGGAAGTGGACTTTCTCCTGAATGCCCATCCCGCTGACTTGCAGGCTGTAAGCCCTCACCATTGGAGCTTTGTGTTTCCTATTTCTGGCCCATTCTCTGCTCTGGCCCCCCTGGTGTCTGTGCCCTTTAGTGTCAGCCCTGTTGCTGCCCTAGCAGGCTGAGGTGACAGGCAGCACCTGGGGGCTCAGAAGACTGTTTTTTGTGGTTGTTATTGCTGCACAATGTCTCAGTGGGGAGCTGCAAAGTGACAGCCAGAAAGAGAAGCCCTGAGTTTTAAAATGGTGGGAACTTCTTTAGAACCCATTTTATAACCACTTGGAAATCTTTGTATTTGAATAAGGCCCTAATGGACGACCCTCCCTCGCTTCAGCTGTGTGTCTGTGTGCGTTTGAGTGTTTTCCACTGGAGTCACAAAGATGATGAAGGGGACGATTCTCAACATCTATTGGCTTTTTTCCCTCTCCATTGTCAGCAGAAGAAGGACATCTAGGCATGTTTTAAACCCATGTGTCATTGATGTTTCTAAGTTAGTGGACCTGTTTCATTTAAAATTAACGCATACTTGCTATGGCCATTTTGTAAAATACAGAAAATGTGAGTTTAACAATCAAACCTAAAGCAAAGTCCTGGCACTCACAGAGCCTGCTTGCTAACGTCTGGCATATTCCCTTCCGTTCAGTATGCGCAGCTCCAGACGTCGTCCTTATCTGTTCAGAGATGCATTTCTCTAAGCTTCCCAGCCACTACGCAGCACATGTGAAAACTAAACGGAGTCCATTATTCTTTTTGGAATTGCTGTTTCCAGCAGCAGCAAAGAGAACCAAGAACCTTGTGGCATTTAATGGAAAAACATTGCACTTGAAGGATGAAATTCTAATTCTAACTTGAAGTTCTTTAAAACAATTGATAGAGTACATGTCTTATTTGCATTATGTTTTGGTACCTCCTATTAATCTTTTGTAAATTAAAATTACCAAATATATAGTAATAAGTGGTATCTTTTTATGTCATCTTGATTTCAAGAAGTGAATATGTTAAAATCATACCGCCTTTACATTCCACTTGTACTTATTTAATTTAAAGAGATCGAGGAAGATTGGGATGGCCTTTGGCCACACAGTTAAGTTGGTGAGTTACATTTTTGGTTTATTTCTCTCAAACTTCCCAGTGATTCCGTTATAGTCCAGTATCCTAACCTTTCTCAGATCCTCTTTTCTTCTTTTCAGACATGCAGAGAAGTACAGTTGGCCTTTCATAACCCATAGGTCCTGCATCTGTGAATTCAACCATGTGCAAGACAAAAATACCTTTAAAAATATAGTAAAAACAATACAAATAAAGATATAATACAGTGTGACAACTACTTACATAGCATTTACATTGTAGTAGGTATTATAAGTAACATAGTGATGGTTTAAAGTACAGTCAGCCCTTCACATCCTTGGTTTCTGCATCTGTGGATTCAACCGAGGATTGAAAATATTCAGACAAAAGAAATTTCATGACATTTCAAAAAGTAAAACTTGCCTTCTTGAAGCCATGTAAGTGAGTGATGTGTAGGCACTGTTTTAGGTATAACAAGTAATCTAGAGAGGGTTTAAGGCATACAGGAGGATGTGGTATAAGTGATATGAAAATACATGACATTTTATTTTATTTGTTGTTTGGGATTCATTGAGGGTACAAAGGTTACACTGATTGCATTTTTTAGATAAAGTCCCTCTTATAATTGTGTCCTGTCCCCAAGAGGCGTGCTATACACTGTGGCCCCCAATTACTCTCCCTCCTCCTCTCTCCCCACTCCCTCATTCCCCTATCCCACCCATTGTATTAGCTCATGTACCACCTTTATATTAGAATAGAGTACATTGAATTCTTGCTTCTCCATTCTTGTGATGCTTTATTAAGAAGAGTGTGTCCCACTTCCATCCAGGTTAATACAAAAGATCTAAAGTCTCCATCTCTTTTAATGGCTGAATAATATTTCATGGTATACATATGCCACAGCTTATTAATCCATTCCTGGGCATTTAGGTTGTTTCCACAGTTTGGTGATTATAAATTGAGCCTCTATGCACAGTATAATGCAAATGTCCTTATGATAAAAGGATTTCTTTTTCTCTTCTGGGGAGATGCCTAGCAATGGGATTGCAGGATCAAAATGGAGGTCTAACTTGAGTTCCTTGAGGGTTCTCCATACTGCCTTCTAAAAAGGCTGTATGAGTTTGCAATCCTACCAGCAGAGTAAAATTAGTTGCCCTCTCTCCACATCCATGCCAGCATCTGTAGCTTTGAGATTTATGATGTGGGCCATTCTCACTGGGGTTAGGTGATTATCTCAGGGTGGTTTTGATTTGCATTTCTCTGATGATTAGGGATGATGAGCATTTTTTCATATGTTTGTTAGCCATCCATCTGTCTTCTTTAGAGAAGGTTCTATTCACATCTCTTGCCCAGTGATATATGGGATTGTTGACTCTTTTTGTTGTTGATTAATTTGAGTTCTGTGTAAATCTTAGTTATCAAGCTTTTGTTGGATTCATAATATACAAGTATCTTTTCCCATTCTAAAGGTTGTCTGTTTGCTTTGGTTGCTATTTCCTTAGTGTACAGAAGCTTTTCAGTTTAATTAAATCCCATTTATTTATTTTTGTTGTTGTTGTAATTGCCACAGAAGTCTTCTTCATAAAATCTTTCCCCAGGCTGACATCTTCAAGTATTTTCCTCACACTTTCTTTGAAGCTTTTTGTTGTTGCATGCCTTAGATCTAAACCTTTTATCCATCTTGAATCAGTTTTTGTGGGTGGTGAGTTCCTATGCCATTTTGTTTCAGGACTTGAGCAGGAGCATCTTTGGAGTTTGGTCCCTGCAGGGGTCCTAGAACCAATTCCCTGTGGATACCAATGAACAACTTTATATTCTTGGAGATAAGAATAGATATGAATAAAAATGTATGTATTTATTTTTCTCTATAAATAATTTCTTCATTTTAGTTTTTTTGCCCAAAGAAGTGCTATTTTGAAAATTAGCTGTATGGCTGTGATGTGGAGGCTGACTTCAGAGTTGGTGACATCTCTCAGGCCAGCCTGAGTGCATGACTGTCTGTCCCCTGCTATGTGCAGCTGCTCCTAAATAGACATCTTAGGAAAGCACCAGAATCCATCTGTGCTGATTTGTTGAGTGCATGATTTCCTGCTTTTTTTTTTTAAGAACAGAAGACTCTTTATGAGTGGCTCTTTGTTGGTCCTGCGCGTGTACAGAAGTGTTCCAAGGCACAGCCCAATGTTCATTTTCTTCACTCCAGGCTAATCCACCTTAGGGTGGGCTGAATCCCACCTCACCTGCCTGATACTGTTGCCAATGTTTGTGATTTGGCCTGTGGTGGCCGGGGAAAGCAGTCACTGGACAGAGCCAATGGCAGGGCAGTGCAGGGCAGGTGGCACTGGCATGGATTCTCTCCCACACAAGTGTCATGTTCATGCTGCCGTGGTGACGGCTGTTCCATGCTGTTGTTACAATGCACTGTCATGATTTACTGATAAGCTAAACACTGAGCAGCCAGGAGTGTGTCCAGAGGGCTGACTTGAAAATCATGTTGAAAATTCCCATTTGTTTCATCATATCTTTGATTTTTAATGGATTATAAATAATGATGTCTCAGTGAATGTTCGTCACTGATAAAATCTGTCTTTAGGAGATTACATTGTAACTAATACCTGAAACCTGTCAGTGATTGAAATCTCAGGCACACAGGAGAGAGTAACAGTCTCCCCAAGAGAAGTCCTGTTTCTCGGTGCAAGTTTATCTCAATCTGGATCTAGATAGGACTTGTGACAAATTGCTGAGCCTTTTTTTTTTTTTCAAACTCTTTAAGATTAGAATTCTCATGAATGTTTAGGGAACACATTCAAATCATAGCAGCATGCCATTATAATTTTTCTTTAATTCAATGTTTTAAAAAAATGAAAAGATTTATTATTAAATTCATACATTTGAGACCTTCATCTTCAATCTTGGAATTTATAATGTAGTAAGCACACTCATATTACACATAGCCTTCCATCTTTCTTTTAGTAAATGAATATTTACATTAATAACTTTATTAATGAGTATTTACATTAATAATTTTAATAATGACCATATCTATAGGCATATCATGTTTGGAACTTAGATCCTTCTTTTCCTTTTCCTTTTTCTTTTTGTATTACATAAAATGTCATTTGGGAACAAACAGTCATATGGCCAAACCTGGAAGAAAGGTTAGGAGGCTGGACGATAGGAACCAGTCTGACCCACTTTGTATTTTAGCAATTCTATAAAATTATCTTATTGATTTGATAATTTCATGGTCTGAGACATCCAGAATGGACTTTATTTTGTTACTATGGCTATACAGTATGAGAGAAAACTTGTATTTTGCCTAGTGCATGCCATCATATCTATCATAATTGTGTCCTAAAAAGAATATTTTTATTTTATGTGGCATAAAGCAAAAGTATAAAAAAATACAAATTACTAGCCATTTGCTCATAGGTAATTTACAAACATTGAATAATTCTGTCTAAAGTTTGGGAGCTATTTACCAAAATTAAGTTGTTTTTCCAAGTAGTGGTGTTTCTTTTTATTTTCCTTGTGCAAATCTATATTTTCTAACTTTTCTATAATCAGCATAGATTACTTATGTAATAATCAAATAATAGCATCAGAGCTCTACTAAAATGAAGTCATGGTGTACCACTGGTGCCACATGAGCTCAAAGGGGAGACGTTTGCTCCAGGTGTTAGATGTCACAATAGCAGCTGTGTATATATGCACTATACATATATATATTTTTAGAATAGTAAGAAAGCTTGAAATTAATAATATCTTAAAAAACTAAAACTGTTTAGAAGCCTAAACATATAGATAAATTTTAAAGTAATGGATTTTAACAATCGAATAATGTAATGAGCTGGTTTTGTTAGAATTTTGGAAGGAGGCTTCTTAAAACATTTTTAACATATTGACTATATTATGAAAATGCACCATTTATTTGGTTTAAGTATAAATCTAAAAAAAAATCCAAATCTTTAGTTACTGCTTATGATAGTAATTATTTGTGGCAAGAGAAAGTATGAGCATAATGGCACTATTTTGTCAGTGCCCTGTTTTCTTTTTTAATAATATATATGTCTGATAAATCTTTACTTTTTTTTTTAAAGTGCCTAGTCTAAAGCTATATAATTCTTAAGAGTAAAGGCTAAAGGAATGCCCTTTATTACCATTATTTCAGAATGCATTTTTTAAGCAGAGTGATTCAGTGCTATTAGGTCTGAGATGGAAACAAGTTATAATTATAATTTTCATAATTATGGAAAGGAGGAGGCAAAAATACCAGAGTCATTAGAGGAAATGCTTGTGTTATGCAGGTGCCCACGTCCAGCCGAGACACGATTAGAGACAGTGAGGCGTGATCTTACTGCAGTAAGACAGTCGTAAAACTGTTATTAAAAAATAAGTATCTCCCTATAATCAAGAAATCATCACTTAGGAAGAATAAAAGCCTATTTAACTTAGCAACTTCGAAGGTAAACATATATCAATGGATTCAAGAAGAAATACATAGCTTACACAAGACAAATGCTTCTAAAATGTACTGAGATTAGAAAGATGATTTAGATTAGTAGAAAGACAAATTATGTTCTGGGACAGTAAAGGTAAAATTTTAGTTAAAATATTTAAAGGAATTTTTTGGAGCTTGAAGAATGTTCCTAAAATATACCCAGAAAAAAAAAAATCTGTGAATATAGTCATTAAATTAGTAAAAAAGAGGAGTTGAAAGTACCCTATACAGAGAATGAAATCTTAGAAAGCAGCAATATTTGAACTATTTCCTTTAGAACGTGGAAGAGACCCAAGCTACATGTTAGAGATTTATGTATCATTACATTAATATTCTGTATCACAGGGGAAATAATAAATATACCAGTCGATAGTAATGACTATATGTAAGTAATTTGGAAGAAATAAAATTAATTCTAGAAGATTCAAAAATTTAAGCATTAAAATAGAACCATACCAGCTAAGAAAAAAATAAGTTTTTAAATGCGATTTTAGATTTAGGGAAGCTTTGGCACAATACAAAATTCAAAAATCATAAATAAAAAGAACAGTGAATTTTATAAAATTTATAACTTCTGTATAATATAAACAATAAAGAAAGCCAAAAGTGCAAACCACATAAACTTTGAAAAAAATATTTCTAACATGTATTATAAGCAAAAGTTTCATTTTGGGGGTTCTTAACAAATAGTTAAAGACAAGGTACATAATGAAGTGGAAATATGGGACAAAAGATCTATTTGGTTTGTTTACATAAAAAGAAATACATGTCATTAACATAAATTTTCAGAATAACTCTTCCCTCCCTTCTTTCCTTAGAGAGAATCTCATGCTGTCACCCAAGCTAGTGTGCCCTGGCATCAACCTAGCTCACAACCACACACTCCTGGGCTCAAGCGATCCTCCTGTCAGCCTCCCAAGTAGCTGGGACTACAGGCACCTGCACAATGCCCAGCTAGTTTTTCTATTTTTAGTAGAGATGGGGTCCAGCTCTTGCGCAGGCTGGTCTTGAGCTCTTGAGCTCAAGGGATTCTCTCGCTTCAGCCTCCCAGAGTGCTGGATTAGAGGCGTGAGCCACTGAACTCTGCCAACTGTGTCTTTCTTTTACTTCACAACATTTGAATTTTGATGTCTTAAAATTTTTGATAGAGAAGACAGTTAATATATTGGATGCTTTGAAGAATTTGTCACTCAGATTTCCCATGTAAATTTGCCTTTATCTTTGAGAAATATGCATGAAGAAAAAAATTGACATATCTACTTACTAAACTCTTTTTTTTTTAGCTTCAAGAAATACAACTGACTTAATGCACTTACTAAACTCTTAATAAATTTGTGTTCTTTAAATCAGCCTTTTTTCTTTCTTTCCATTCTCCCTCTACCTCATCTCACCTCTTTTTTAAAAAATATATTGAATTGCAAATGATTTACATGGTGCTTATAATAATAGATAGATATTTTTCTGTGGCTGTGACCAATTATAAAGAGATAATCATTGCTGATTTTGGCCATGGATCTCTTACTTGGTAATGATGCAAATAGCTCAGGAATTATGGTTTATGATTATTCATACGTAGTTCTATTGTTTATTGTAGTTCACACGGAAAAGTACACAATCTTTCCATGTTAAGGGATGTAGAGCCCTATTTCTGAAGTATGTCTAAGTAAAAAGACCAATGTTATTGCCACTTAAAAAAAACCCACTATGTTATTAGTATTTAAATGTAGATACAATGATTCACTTTCAGAATAAATCTTGGCATTAGCTTGAGGAGAAATCTTATGTGAGATCTGCAAGAGCTCTATTTTGCTTTTTAAATTTTATTTATTTTTGGTTTTTATTTTTCACTTTGATGAATATAACTATGCAAACAGTATTTTATCTTTCTCAATAGCCACGTATTACTTTTTAACAAAATATTCCCAGACACATAGCATATGTTTGTATGTTGTCAAAATGTGCACACTTTGGGGAAGATACTCTGTCTCAGGAAAAACAGATACAGCTAATAAACAGGCCATTGGTCTGTGGGCGCTTCCTCTTCTCTTTCAAGGATTTAACCATCAGGGTAATCAGATTTTCTGCCTTCAGAAATTATCTTCTTTTATTTCTTCAATAAAAATGTGACATTTTTCTCCTGGGAGTTTGTTTGTTTTTCCCTCTCCTTGGCACCATAGGCCCTACTAGGATATAGAATATATCACAACCCAAGCTTGTGATGATTTTTAGTGAAAACATGTTAAGTATCATTTTACGACTTGAATTTCACGAGACTATCTCATTAATTTTTAATGCATTTCCTTTATGAAAAATAAAAATAACGCAAGCAATGGTTTCTATAGCCACACAACCAAAACATTGCTGGATACTATTCTAGTCATTAAAGTTGTAATAAAGATATTTTGATGGAAAACATAATGCTTTGAATAAAATGTGACAAGAAATATGTGCTTGTGATTGGAAAATACATTCATTGGTGAACCTAAACTTTAATGGGTTTCTTTGTTGGCAGTAATAAAAATGTTTTCAAGAAAACAAATATAATTGTTTGATCTCATACTTTAGTCATATTCATACTGAATTACAGTGTTAAAAAAAGAAAACTTCAATAATTTTTTGAAATTTCAAGTTTTAATTTTTAGTAAGATTTAAAGAGCTATAAAAGAATATGCAGAAATGTAGGCTTTAAATATATTTTATATACTGAAGAAAGATTAATAATGATATTAATCTGATAAGATTAATAAAGATTAATAGTGATATGTAGTATCAATTTTGAATTTGAAAGGGAATAGCACTCTCTCTCGAAGATATCTTTTGAATGAAATAAATTAGCTCATCTCTCCAGAGCATTATCCTTGGAAGAATTAAGAAAATAGTCACTTAAATTGTTTCCTTGTGGAAAGCTATAGTCACAGCTTCATCATAAAAACCCATCACAGCAGCTATGCAGATTACATGTATGTATATGTGTGTGTATACAAACATGTATATTTATTCTGTGTGCATTGTGTGTATTCAATAGACTAAAGAGATAGAATAGTCACTCTTCAAGTAAAAATATTTGTATGGTGATAGTCTGGGAACCTAATGGAAATGTATTAATTAATTTTGAACACTGGAATGACAGCATGTACAAAGAGAGTACCTAAATGACAAATTCTCTCAGGACAGTGGTTGTGTCTGGAATTAATTACATATCAACTAGCCACGTGATTTTCAGCCAGCTTAAAAATTCCTTGAACACATGGTGGAATATAAAGTTTATTGGCTCATTGACTGAACTAAGAATTATCCATGGAAATTGCCATTATCCCTGTATGGCCTCTGCTCCAATGCTTGCTGTCCATTGTGCTGCCTCTGTGAGGGCCAGGTCGCTTGATAGTCACAAATGGCAAGAGACAGCTTGGTGCCCTGGCGGGGGGTCAAAGAGCCACTTCAGACGCTGTTTGAGGAACTTACTGGTGAGGTCCACAGTGAGCAGGTTAGGAACAGAAGCGGCTGGGCATCTCTAGGCTGTCTGTGAAAGTACGTATTATGACTAAAATAATCACCTGCTCCATTGGCCAACACAATTGTGTCCTCCAAATCAGTCATAAAAAGTCCCCACAAAGCAAATACTTGATAATACACTAACGGTCCATCCTCTAGCATTTGACTCTGGCAGTAGATTTTTGGAAGCTTTGGGTTTTAGATGTTATCCGATGTTCAGAAACATGTGTGCCGATGCAATTGACAGACTCTCCTTATACATTTAGACAGCCCATAATAAATTAAACTTGAAAGAAATTTTAAATGTATTTACTAGAAAAAAATCTATAATTTTTATTTGCTAGAGTGTTCTTTCTGAAGCTTTCAAAGCTTCTGAAAGGTGATTTTCTTTAACTTGTTTTATTGTTCAAATCCAATTTATTTCTGCCACCTGTTATTCCTCTCCCTGGATTTTTTTAGAAGTCATTTTTGGATCATTTTATGGTACTATAACAAGAGCCTCACTTCCTACAGTGTAATTGACTCTCGGTTTGACAGTTCAACAAATACACAATGAGAGGCTGCTTTGTCCCAATAGCTGTGGTATTTATTTTTGAAGGAAGATGCTTAAGCCTGAGTGTTCAAAACTTTCCATCTGTTTGTTTGGAAATACCTTTCTTTGTTATGAGGACGATGTTGATAATTTTCCTTTTAGATGATATACTTCACAAAAACAAGAGGTGAACTCTTGAATTTTAAATGCTTTCAGGGGCATTTTAGTGTAATTTAGTAAATACAATTTTTTTTTTTTTTTTTGGCAGTTTTTGACTGGGGCTGGGTTTGAACCTGCCACGTCCCACATATGGGGCTGGCGTCCTACTCCTTTGAGCCACAGGCACAGCCCGACAAATTATTTTTGAAAAGTCTTTTTGTGTCAAACTGATGTTTTAATGTAGCCTTTATGAATAGAAAATTGTAAGTTTCTAAACTTTGTGAATCATGCCAGTAAATATTTTTCTGAGTAATTATTTCAGTGAGTAAAGCACTATACATAGCAGAACTGTATAATCTTTGCAGAATCTGTTTCTAATTCTGAATTATTTGTTCTTATTCTTTTTCAATCTCTTGAACAACAACCAAATCAGAAAAATTTCTAAAAATGCTTTTGAAGGACTTGAAAGTTTGCTGTATCTGTAAGTTGTAAGAAAAATCAAAAATAGTTTATGGTGTTGATTATTTTTGCTCTTTTGTTTGTTTAAACTAAAGTAAGTCTTTACTTTTTTAAAAAGCACTGTCACCCTTTATAAAAAGAACTCATATATGACCATTTCTAAGTACAGTAAATTATTGTTATCAATAAACTGTGAATCTGAAAACATCTGAATATTTATGACATTTCTTTCTCCTCACCCCTGCCACAAAAATTCTGAATTGGAGAAAAATAAAAACAAATCAGAATTTTCTAACAGTTCACATTCAAAACAAATCAATCAGTAATTATAAAAAGATTCCATGTATACAAGAGAAGTTTTATGTCAACAACTCAGGTATCCAAGACCTTTGGACGTCAATGGACACTTTACAATTAGGAACTTTAATAAGTCTGGGCAAGACCCAAATTTTGGAAAAATAAGCTTACAAATCTGACCATTGACAATTGTTATGTTTTTATGTATTATTGGTAAATGAGAACCAGGGCATTTTATTTATTTTTTATTTTTTATTAAATCATAGCTTTGTACATTAATGCAGCCATAGGGTACAGTGTGCTGGTTTTATATACAATTTGAAATATTTTCATAAAACTGGTTAACATAGCCTTCATGGCATCCTCTTAGTTATTGTGTTAAGACATTTATATTCTACATTTAGAAAGATTTACATATATCCTTGTAAGAGGAACCATTGATGTGGT
>NW_003852466.1:8767802-8768275 GCF_000181295.1 Otolemur garnettii
AGGTCACCAGCCAGTTCGCCCAGCACCATTTGTTAAATAGTGAATCTTTTCCCCACTCAATGTTTTTAATTGGCTTGTCAAAGATCAGATAATGGTAAGTAGCTGGGTTCATCTCTTGGTTCTTTATTCTGTTCCATACATCTACCTCTCTGCTTTTGTGCCACTGTTTTTGATCACTATCCTTGATAATGTTAACAAATGGAAAAACGTATCATGCTCATGGCTGGGAAGAATCAACACTGTTAAAATGTCCATACTACCCAAAGCAATGTATAACTTTAATGCAATCCCTATTAAAGCCCCACTGTTATAAAGATCTCGAAAAAATAATATATCATTTTATATGGAATCAGAAAAAACCTCGAATAGCCACAGCATTTAAACAGCTGCCTTTTTTACTTAGGAACCAATACATGTTGATAAATTGAATGTCAGTAGGTCACAATTGGATGTGCTCACATTGGAGGCTGAAG
>NW_003852466.1:8769316-8778010 GCF_000181295.1 Otolemur garnettii
ACATTTTGAGGCTGGATCAATTACATACACGAGTGCATTATTTGTTTTGGGTGAGAACAAGAAAAGCATTTCACAAAACTTTTAATCAATGCTCTGACCGATTAAAACTCTGGTTATTAAATGAAAAACAAAAGATATGTGACTTAGCAGAAGGCCAGAATAATTTATGAATGTTACACTAAGTAGCAGGTGACCATTCATATGGGCACATCAGTACACTGGTCCGTATTTTCTTCTTTATTTTATTTTATTATTAGTTTTTTGGGACTATGGGAATGCAATCCATGTTTTCAATGATATTCCTGAGTACACACTGCCCATCAAACAAGGGAAGTTGGTAGAAAAGAGGATTGTGGGCTAGAAGATCCATTTTGTGCATATGATCCCTGCAAACTCATCTTCTATCTTTCCTTTGCTTTTTATACTTGATCCATTGTGTCTTTAATTCTTTAAACACAGCCCTGCCCACATCCTGGTCATGACTTTTTCCTTGGCTATTTTTTTTCTATTTTTGGCAGCTTTATTGACATCTTTAACGTCACCTTCAGTCAATTAACACCTCTTTCCCCCCCAACATGGTGCCGTGTTTATTTCATTTATTTCACACACCATAAAATCTCACTTTTTGTCATCTGCTTGTTAACTGGTTTATTTTCTGATGCCTCCCCTGGATTCTGTGAAGGCAGGTGGCCGTGCTCTCCTTCCTTACCACATGCCCCAGCATCTAGAAGGAACTTTTACAACATAGTTACTGCTCATTAAATATTTGTTGAACAAATGTATGAACATAAGGTACTCAATAAAAGCTTGATATTTGATTGATTGATACTCTCAGTTATGCTCAGTTAATTATTCTTAAGAGGAATGATGATGCTGTTAAATGCCACTGCCTTTTCAGCAACATGTATAGTTATCAATTATTAACAGTATGCATTTTCACAAAGATTTCAAGTGTATATATGACCTAAAGTAGTTATAGTGCTTGTATATTCAGGAAGTTAATTTTTATTAGGCTAACTGCACCATGAAACTACAATTTTATGCTGGCAAGCACAAAGGATAGCATATCTTTTCCTTTAGAACAAAAGCATTTCTGAGCTTATCTGAAATTCTAATATGGTTTGATGCAAAACATATCATAGATTCCCTTGGGCAAAAACAAATTGAAATGTCATAGGACAAAGTTTGCTTTCAGATTCACAATAAAAAGTACACTTGTTTGAGAATATCCTTAGGAACTGTGATTTCTTTAAGGTTAGCTGAATGTAAGAGCTCTTAAAATGGCATTTTTGGTATTCATTATTTTCAACCAAGTTTGAATTAATTTAATGATGAACTCCAAAATAAAATTTATTTATTCAGAAAATCTTGGCATCCAAGTGATAAGGATCTTACTTGTGGGCATTGATAATGATATCAAATCACAGTGATACCAAGTGTGCTAATAATCCTTTTACTTAAGGGCATTGATAATTGAACAAATTTTAAATTATCCACAAGGCAAAAGCTGTTGCATATGTGTGCATGTTTGAGATAAATTTGGCATCATTTGCTAGGATGTAAAGAGGACATTTATTCCACATTCACATCTGTGCTTCCCTTCGGGTCCTGGTTCTAATTTTTTAAGTTTAGTTTGTTCTCAGAACAGTAGCTGTTTCCTCCCTCAGCCTCAGCTCTGGGCACCCTTGTCCCCATGAGCTGTGTTACTAACTGCTGCACCCTCTGCACAAACTCACCTTCCTAGATCACCGGCTGATTTTGTTGTTTTAAATTGTCCCCTCAGCACTGGCCATTTCTATCTCTCTTCAATCTCTTCGAATTTATTAGGAATATTCTTTTTGCAACCTATAAATAAAAAGATATCCACTCTTTAAAAATACTAGGGAAGTAAGTGCCACTGAACAATCTTACCCTTAAAAAAATTTCAGATTAACATGAGGGTACAAATATTTAGGTTATATTGTTTGCATTTCTAAGGTAAAGTTCAAGTTGTAATTAAGTCTTTCATTCAGGGGATGAGCTGTAGATAAACAACTACACACCAGAGGAGAAAAAACAAGTATATTTAAGTGGGTAGGAGGAGGGAGGAGGAAAGGAGAGGAGAGAAGGAGATTAGTGTGCTCTCACCTACGGTGCACAGTGTGAGGGTGTATGGAATCTTACCTTTAATAGTGTGACCTTGAGGCACACAACTCTCTCCACTGTAGCTATTCTCACTCCCTGAGTTTTACATTCTTCTCTTACTAAGTTACCGAAATTGCTGTGTGATTTTTTTCCTTTTATTAAGTCATATACACATAGATCATGAATATAGAATTGATGCAGAAAAGCTTTCTACATCAATAATATCCAGCATCCTATCATGATCAGAATGCTTAAGAAAATAGGTATAGAAGGGACATTTCTTAAACTGGTAGAGGCTGTCTACAGCAAACCCACAGCTAATATTATATTGAATGGAGTAAAATTGGCAACATTTCCACTTAGATCAGGAAACAGACAAGGTTGCCCATTGTCTCCACTGCTTTTTAACATTGTAATGGAAGTCTTAGCATTGCGATCAGGCAAAAGAAGGCAATCAAGGGTATGATCCTATATAGGGTCAGAGGAGATCAAACTCTCACTCTTCACAGCTGATATGATTGCATACCTGGAAAACCCCCAGGACTCAACTACAAAACTCTTGGAAGTGATCAAGAAATACATCAGCATCTCAGGATACAAAATCAATACTCACAAATCAGTAGCATTTATATATACCAACAATAGTCAAGCTGAAAAAACAGTCAAGGATTCTGTTCCTTTTATAGTAGTGCCAAAGAAGATGAAATATCTGGGAGTGTACCTAACAAAGGACTTGAAAGATCTCTATAAAGAGAACTATGAAACTCTGAGAAATGAAATAGGTGAAGATGTTAACAAATGGAAAAACATACCATGCTCATGGCTGGGAAGAATCAACATTGTTAAAATGTCCATAACACCCAAAGCAATATACAGATTTAATGCAATCCCTACTAAAGCACCTTTTCATACTTAAAGATCTGGAAAAATTAGTACTTCATTTTATATGGAAACAGAAAAAACCTCAAGTAGCCAAGACATTACTCATAAATAAAAACAAATCAGGAGGAATCATGCTACTAGACTTTAGGCTATACTATAAATCCATAGTGATCAAAACAGCATGGTACGGGGCAAAAATAGAGAGGTAGATGTATGGAACAGAATTGAGAACCAAGAGATGAACTCAGACACTTATCATCATTTGATCTTCGATAAGCCTATCAAAAATATACATAGGGGGAATGATTTACTATGTAACAAATGGTGCTGATTGAACAGGCTGGCGACCTGTAGAAGACTGAAACTGGACCCACACCTTTCACCTCTAACAAAAATTGACTCTCACTCGATAAAAGACTTAAATTTAAGACATGAAACTACAAATATTCTTGGAGAGAGTGCAGGGGAAACACTTAAAGAAATTGGCCTGGGAGAACACTTTATGAGAAGGACCCCCTGGGAAATTAAAGGTACACCAAAAATACGTTACTGGGATCTGATCAAACTAAAAAGCTTCTGAACAGCAAAGAACACAGTAAGTAAAGAAAATAGACAGTCCTCAGAATATTTGTAGTTTATGTTTCTGACAAAGGTTTGATAACCAGATCCACAGAGAACTCAAACTTATCAATAAGAAAAGAACAAGTGTGATTTTTTTTGTTGTTCCTTCTCTCAGTCAGCTTTTGCTATGTAACAAACCACTGCAGAACTTAGTGGCTTAAAACGGCAATGGTTGGCCTGGTGTGGTGGCTCATGCCTATAATTTTAGCACTCTGGGAGGCTGAGGCGGGTGGATTGCTTGAGCTCACAGTTTGAGACCAGCCTGAGCAAGAGTGAAAGAGCGAGACCCCACCTCCATTAAAAACAGAAAATCTGAGGCAAGAGGATTACTTGAGCCCAAGAATTGGAGGTTGCTGTGAGCTATGATGCCAAAGCACTCTACCCATGGCAACAGCTTGGGACTCTGTGCCAAAAAATAAATAAATAAAATAAAATGGGAAAGGTGAAGAGTTACTATTTCTCTGGTTGAATCGTGGGAGGGCTGGGTAGCTCTGATCTAGAACGTCTTCACCACATGTCTGGCACTCACTCAGTGTGAGCCACTGCCTTTCTTCTCCATTGGTTGCTCTTTTTCTAACCAGCTAGATTATATTCATTTGAACAACATTCAGATCCTTAGGGAGGGGTGCCCTTCAAGCCTTGTTTGTGTCATGTCTGCTAGTGGTCCATTTGGCCAGTCCAGGCACACAGCCATGATGTGACTCAGTGTCAGAGAAACAGGCTCATGTTGATGGGTGAAGTTGCTCAATCACCATGCAAAGGGGTATGACTCAGGGATGAGAGAAACCTGTGGCCATTTCTGCAATCTACCACGTTCACATAAGTACAGGGTTTTTAAGAGTGGAGGTTCAGGTCGCATCACAGTCAAGCACATCCTGGGTCAACCACCAGGGTGGATTTATGCAATGAGAGCTCAGAAAAAGAAGAGGTCGTGTGTATTTGGGGAGCCCCATGGAGTGGGGAGTAAGTTAGACTTGATGGATGGCGCAGGAAGGAGGACGTGTGACAAAGCATCTGCTATGTGCGGGTAATGGCAAGGGTCTTTTAAAGACTGGATTGCAGGGCCTGAATGGAGCACCATGAGAAATGAAGCTGACGAGTTTTAAGAAGGCCAAATAATAGGGAAGGAGGGTTTGTATGCCAGGCTCTCGGTGTCCATGTAGTTAGCTGTTACTGATTTCAGTGCACTCCAAACCAGCCTCCACACCTCCCACTCTCCTACTCTTCTATAAGCTTGCGGAAGGGCACACATGTTGTTGAAGGTATTGTACCCACTCCTTTGCAGACCATGTCCCGTTCTGCTCTATTGTTTCTTGGTTGCCCAGTGTGGTCTCTCCATCTTTGTGCTGGTGCTCCTGCGCACTCCTGGCTGCCTGCACTCTCTTCTCCCAGGCTCCTTTCCAAACCTCTGTTCTTTCTCGCACACTGTGCCTTCCTGTGGTTGAACATGTTGATGTCCTTGGTTTCAGTCATAATCTAGAAGCTACTGGCCCTTGGATAATTATTTCCAGCTCAGATAGCTTTTATGTTTCCAAATCCATACACTCACTATGGTCGGCTCAATCTTTCTATAGACATTTGCCATAGGAGCTTCAAGTTCAACACAACTTAAATGTGACTTGCTATCTTTCTCTCTGTAAACACACTCCTTATTTTCCCTTCAAACATGCCCCTTATTTGGGGGAATAGAGTTATTTTGGAATAATCATTCAATTTGAACATCTGTGCATCTGCTCCCATCTCTCACATCCTCTCCTACTATAGTGAGTGAGATGTCACACCCTTTGTGATCCAGGTTGACATTGCTCACATCTTCCCCTCCTACCTGTCCCCACAGCACTGCCTTACCTTCAACATTGGTGTTCACCTTCCTTGCTGTTGCAAACCCTCATTTCTTTATCCAAAGTTTTTCCCTTTTCTAAATCTCTGAAGGGTAACCAGTCATCTTTTTAAAATAAAGGCTCAAATACCCCACTCTTTGTAGAGTTCTTCAATAGCTCCCATTGCTTCTGGGATGAAATAAAATCCTGTTAACACCATGTACAACTACTTGCAGCTTCACTTACATCTCTGGCCTTCATGACAATCACCTCTTCAAACTCTGTTCCTGATATGTGGCATTTGACGTCCTCCTGCACTGCTGTTAGAGTGGTGTGGTAGCTTGAGGTGGTTGCTGGGATAACTAAAAAGGGCAACTGAAGTTTTAACAAGAAACTTTATTAACAACTAACACAGTAACCTTGGCCCTGACCTAGTGACTGCAGGCTCCATGGAAAGTGCAGTTTTGGGTTTTATACACAATGTTGAGGAGTATCATCTGCTTCTAGAATTCTTGCAAGGTCTTAACTCTGCTCTCAAAATAACCCACTTGCAAGGTCCTGAAAACTATCCACTTGCCAGGTCTTAATCAGCCTTATTCTCACAATAGTCCAATAATTTAATCCAAACTTATCCAAAGTAGCCCAACCATATCTTCATCTGCCCTGCTCCCATCTAGCTAACCACTTAATATTAGCACCTTCAGATACTTGCTTTGCTCTTGAAGGACTCCAGGGTTTTGTGGCTTCCTGTGACTCTTCTATTCAGACTGCATCACAGACCCATCACTTGTTCTAACCTATCATGTGTACTCGCCATGTATGTTATTACCAATCAGTGCAATAAACCGATATGGTTTCATGTTATTACCAATCAGTGTAAAAAACCTATATGGTTTCACATTTGGGATAGATGATCATAGAAGAATTGAGGCTACCCAGGACACAATATGGCAGTATCGGGGCCTTCTGAAGAATGAATGTGGGAACAGAAGTGCAGGAAGGGCCCTGAGGGTGGGGAGCAATAGCACATGGTGCCCACCACACCTGGCAGAGAACACCCTGATGTTCTGAGTAGAAGGGGCAGGTCTGTTCAGCAGGCATGTCCTCTCAGAGACACAGCTGCATCAAATCATCCTAACTCAGTGAGAACATGTATTGACGTCATCCAACTCCAACTCTGTTTTCACCAACTGTCCTGATTGTCATCTGAATCCCATAGAGGTTTTCCATCAGGGAAATAATATACCTACTGGGTGGCACCTGTGGCTCAGTGAGTAAGGCTCCGGCCCCATATACCAAGGGTGGTGAGTTAAACCCGGCCCTGGTCAAACTGCAACAAAAAAAATAGCTGGGTGTTGTGGAGGGTGCCTGTGGTCCCAGCTACTCAGGAGGCTGAGGCAGGAGTGTTGTAACTCGCACAGCTGAGAATGAGACATGGACCCCACTTAAATGCAATTAATTAATAGAAACTTATTGCACCTGCACAGGGGGCTGTTGCTCTAGCAGGCAAGGAACCTCGAATGGTAGATTAAATTGGTTTTTATACCCCACTATCTGCATCACAGCAAGCAAGCAAAGGAACAGAGGCTGAATCATTGTGATTTGCTTTAGGCGTGGGGGGTGAGTGTTACGTAGTACAAGGGGAGAGGCGGGGGGTACATCAAGCCTCTCCCCTCTATGTATTTTCTAATCTTCAACTTTCTCATCAAGCCTCTCCTCCCTACATACTTTCTTATCTTTAAGTTTCTTGGAACTTTCCTTCCCACCCTTGAGGGGGCTGGGACTGATGGCCTCAAAAGAAGTTTCCTTTCAAGGGTAGGGGGCTTGATTATCACAGGAGAATCACCTAAGCCCAGGAATTGGAGGTTGCTATGAGCTGTTATGCCACAGCACTCTACCGAGGGCAATAAAGTGAGACTCTGTCTCTAAAACAAACAAAAAAAATATACTTACTATCTCAGAAGAGCAGTCCAATTTCAAGGCAGTAAATTTCTCATAAGTTAATTGATTCAGTGACTAGACTTTTATACATTTGGGTAGACTGAATCAAAAGAATAAAAGAAGATATTTGGTTGCTCTGGCAAAATTGTTTTCTGTACCAAGCCGAGAAACCTCTGGAAAATCCTTTTTGGACCACTCATTCAGCATCACTACATCTGTGTTTTCTCTCTGTGCTTGCAACTATTTTCTCTTTGTGAAAATTAAGTAGAATGACATTTCATCATTACTTATAATCTCAACATATAATCACTTTGTCAGCATATTTTATTTAAGGTATTTCAGTTTTTGTCTGTCTATTCATCCATCCACCTATCCACCCACCCAAAATCCATCTACTAACATACACGTATTCATCCATCCATCTGTCTATCCACTTGTCATTCAACAATCATGTAATAAACACCTGCCACGCCAGGTGCTGTGTGAGGCCCTGACAACTTTGTGGTGAGGAAAAAAGATTTGACTCTTGCTCTTATGCTATGTATGGATTGAAGAAGTAGGTGGACATTACTTGGTCATTTTCTACCTTAATATAGAGTATTATATCCTGGGCATTTGGAATAATTGATGTCCAGAATAAGGTTTGGGAATCCTGAGGGGAAAGATCAGGTGTTACAACTGATACCACAGAGATGCGAAGGGTCACAAGAGACTGCCCAAACCTGTACAGCAACACACGAGATAACCTAGACAAAGTAGATGAATCTCTAGAAACATGAACTGTGCCAAGACTGATTAGGAAGAAATAGAAAATCTGAACAAACAAATACTAAGTAAAGAGATTGAATCAGTAATAAAATGTCTATTATAAAAAAACAGTCCAGGGCAGTTATACCAGTTAGTCTTCTGAAAAATGCTAAAAGGAATTTTATTAGGCCAGCTTTACCCTGCTAGTAAAGCCAGACAAGGAAACCGCAATAAAAGAAAACTATAGGCCAATGTCCCTGATCTACGTGAGTGTTTCTGTTTGACTCAAACTCTTCGATGCCCAATTTCATGCTGTCAGGAATTTCCTATGAAGATAACTTATTTCATTTTGTCTGGCGCATGTATATTTGTGAAGCTGTTTGGTATCACATGCTTACCCTTAGGCATGGGTGGGGTCAGGAACTCTGTCACCCTAGCCAGAATGATCTGGGATCACAGGAACTCTTTTTCTTCAGAGATTTTTCTTTCTCCTTCCTTCTGGATTTTTCTTTGATTTCAGTCTGTTCTAGACAATGTTCTCCTAATCACTCACATTTCT
>NW_003852466.1:8778581-8781221 GCF_000181295.1 Otolemur garnettii
AAATAGTATATGTACAGATACAGTCAAGAGACAGAATGTTTCCATCATCCAAGATCCCTGGTGTTGAACTTAAATATCCCTTTGCCCCATTTCCTCTCTAAATGCTAGCAACTACTAACTGATTTTCCCTTTCCACAGTTTTGGTATTTTAAGAATGTTATTTAAATGGAAACATACAATACATAGCCTTTTGGGATTGTCTTTTTTTTTTGCTTAGCATAATTCTCTGGAGATCCATGCAGGTTGTTATGTAATATGCATAGTTTATTACTTTCTATTTCTGAGTAATAATCCATCGTATAAATATACCACAGTTTAATCAGTAAAGGACATCTGAGTTATTTCCAGGTTTTGGCTATTAGGAATAAAAATATTGAGAATGGTGATTAAAATTGCTTCACATCCTAAAAAAAAAAAGATAAAAAAAGATAAAAAAACTACCCACGTATTTTTGTGTAAACATGATTTTTTTTTCCTCTGTAATAAACATCCAGGAGTGTAATTGCTGAGTTATGTGATAGTTGCATGTTTAGTTTTAAAGACTAATTGTTTTCCAGAGTAGTGGTACCTTTTTATATTTCTCCACTGTGAGTGATCCAATTTCTGTGCTTCCTTGTCAAGATTTTGCACTGTTGCTATTTTTTTTTATTTTCATTCAGACATGTGCATAATGGTATCTCATTGCAGTTTTAATAAATTAAAATGTAAATGTTTCTCAATGGCTGATGATATTGACCACCTTTCATGTGTTTGCTTGCCATCTGTTTATCTTCTGCATTCATGTCTGTTTATGTCTTTGGCTCTTTTTCTTTTCTTTTCTTTTTTTTAGTGACAGAGTCTCACTTTATCACTCTTGGTAGAGTGCCATGGCATCACAGCTTACAGCAACCTCCAGCTCTTGGGCTTAGGCGATTCTTCTGCCTCAGCCTCCCGAGTAGCTGGGACTATAGGCGCCCGTCACAACGCCCGGCTATTTTTTGTTGCAGTTTGGCCAGAGTCAAATTTGAACCCGCCACCCTTGGTATATAGGGCTGATACCCTACTCACTGAGCTACAGGCATTGCCCTTTGGCTTATTTTTTAATTAGGTAGAGGTTTGTTGGTACATTAAGTTGTGAGAGTTTATATATTCTTTGTAAGTCTAGAGACTAGACCTGCATCAGATATATAGTTTTCAAATACTTTTCCCCAATGAGTAACTTATTATTAAAATCTTTTTAACAGAGTCTTTCAAAGAACAAATGATTTAATTTCAATGAAAGTCAGTTTATCAGAGTTTCTTTTATGAATTTATCACAATCCTTTGCTTAGATATAGATGAAGAAGATTTAGTGATTTCTCATTTTTTCCTAAAAGATTTGATTCTACATTTCATATATAATTCTGTGATTCACTCAGAGTTAATTTTTGAACAAGGCATGAAACTCAGATAAAGGTGTTTTGTTTTGGGTGGGCTTTTTTTTTTGGCATAACTGTCTAATTACCTTAGCACTGCTGTTGGAAAGGCATTCTTTCCTGCACTGAATTGCTTTTTCACATTTTTTTTTTTTGGTTAGCTGGCCAGGCAGGGTTTGAACCTGCCACCTTTGGTATATGGGGCCAGCACCCTACCCACTGAGCCACAGGCACTGTCCATGCTTTTTCACTTTTCTCAAAATAAGTAGGCCATATTTTGTGGTGCTCTTTCTGAGATTTCTATTTTATTCCATTTATCTATTCCCCTTTACCAGATAATTTTTTTCTTTTTCCTTTTTTAATTTTTTTTATTAAATCATAACTGGGTACATTTATGGGGTACAGTGTGCTGGTTTGACATACAATGTGGAAAACCGATTAACATAACCATCACCTCACTGACTTATTTGATGTGGTCAGACATTTATATTCTACTCTTAGTAGATTTGTAATGTACCATTGCATTCTGTGCAATAGGTGAGGTCCCAGCAAATACCCTCCCTCTCCAGCCCCCTCTCACTTCCTCTCACCCTCCTTCTTTCTGGACCATGGTTGTGTTTTATCATGCGAATGAATGTGTAAGTGATTATATATTGGTTTTATAATAGTATTGAGTACATTGAATACTTTTTTCCCCATTCTTAAGATGCTTTACTAAAAAGAATGTTCCAACTCCATACAGGTAACATAAAAGATGTGAAGTCTCCATCCTTTTTTATGGCTGCTTGCAGAATTTTCTCCTTCATCTTAACTTTGGCAAAGTTAATTACTATGTGTCTGGGAGATACTTCATTTGGATTGAGTCTTGCTGGGGTTTTGAAACTGTCTATCTTCTGAATTTCTGTACTTTTTGCAATGCTTGGGAAATTCTCCCCCATAATATTTTGGAGTAGAGCATCTGTGTCTTCAGGACCATCTTCTTTTCTTTCAGGAATTTCTATAAGACAAATATTTGATCTTTTGGAGTGATCCCACAACTCTCTCAGGGAGCTGTCCATTTCTCTGCCTCTTTGAGTTCTTGGGATCATTCAAAAGCCTTGTCTTCAATTTCAGAGATCCTTTCTTCTGCCTGTTAAACTCTACTACTGAGGTATTCTACTGTATTTGGAAGCTCCTCAAATAACTTTTTTATTTCCTTGAGCTCTGTTATCTCTTTTCTCATTATGTCCATATCTTTGGTGACTTT
>NW_003852466.1:8781439-8786035 GCF_000181295.1 Otolemur garnettii
GATTATTTTCCACAGTTTGTCTAGTAAAACTAGTGGGTGGAACTGGATTGAGAGCCCCAGGAATTGTTGTTAACCAGCCCTTTACCAAAGAGCTGGCACTGGTGATTGTGGCTTTTCCTCTATATCTTTCAAAGGTCCATTTTCGACCTGTAGCCAGAGTCTCTGAGGACCTGATTGGTAGGGCTAGCTGGCTCTGTCTTGTAGCCAGCCTCTATCCAATCCTAATGAGTTGCAGATTTAGGCTGAATTCTCAGCGGTGGAGAGATACAAGCAATTGAGACACCCACTCCCCAACCAGCAACAACTGGAGGAGGACACTCAGTCCCTCCCACTTCAACACAACTACTGTTCAACCCTGGAGGGTCCTCAGGTGGACAGCCCAGTTCAAGAGTTCCAATCCAATTGTCCCAGGCAGCACAATAACTACTCATCTTGGAGAGTTCGAAAGGTTTCCAGTAACCCAACAGCAGGAATCCACAGGCGGCTCTTTTCCTAAACCCAGGAGGTCGGAGTCTGGCTTCCTTTGGTGCTCAAAGGAGTCAGAAAGGCCCACCTAGCCAAAGAGTCAGTCCAGAGGGTCAGCACCTCCATCCTCACCTTGCACCACAGCCATGGACTGCTGTTGGTGACCCTGTGGGGGTGAAGCATGGCTTCCTCCAGTGAATACCAGAGTCAGGGATATGCACCTGCCAGAGTCAAAGGGGAGTCAGTGACTTCTCCCCTGTCATGCACTGCTACCGGCAGCCCTGAGGGGCTGAAGCCCAGCTCCCTCCAGTGTTTAACAGAAGCTGAAAAGTGTTCCACCAGAGTCTGTCCTGGGGTGTGAGAACCTCTGCCCACTGGCAGGTACTACTGTGGCTTTTTTATCTCCCACAAAGTCTGCACTTCTGCCCTAGCTGCACTCTGCCACCAGCAACTCTGAGGGCTGAAGCCTGGCTCCATCTGGTGGTCAACAGAATTGGGGAAGTACTCCAAAGTCTGATCTAGGGCTTGGCATCATAGCTCAGTGGTTGGGGTGCTGGCCATGTACACCAGGGCTGGCAGGTTTGAGCCCAGCTCAGGCCTCCTAAACAACACTGACAACAGCAACAACAACAAAATAGCTGGGTGTTCTGGTGGGTGCCTATAGTCCCAGCTACTTAGGAGGCTGAGGCAAGAGAATTGCTTAAGCCCAAGAGTTTGAGGTTGCTGTAAGCTGTGATGCCACAACACTCTACTGAGGGAGACATAGTGAGACTCTGTCTCAAAAAAACAAAAACAAAGTCTAACCCAGGGCATGAGCTCACCTGCCACATACCGTAGCAGGGTGACATCTCACTCCCCCACTTATCGCTCACTCCCCATGCCCCCCAACTTCCACATGGGTCACTATTAACACACAGTTGTACAGTGGTCCACACAATGCCTAGGGCTCTCAAGGAATTGCCAAGCACTCTGGGTTCTGCAGGAGATAGGCTTTCAGACTGCCAGGTGAGGGGGGAAGAGTGGACTAGGAGTTCAGAATTGCAGGGAAAATATTTGTTTAATTTTATGGTGGCCAGGAGAATGCCTAGGTTCATGGGTGGGACCTCTCTGGAGAAGGAGGCCCAGTGTTTAGCTGCTCTCTCCTGTGGGGTAAAATGAAAGGTCTTTTGTTCCCTGCTTGCTTGTAGAGAGCACATAGTGAGCCACTATCTTGGGGGAGGGGTCTCTCATCCTCTTGGTGTTGGATTTTGTACCTGGAAGTTTCCTTGGAGTTGCAGCTTGCCTCAGCAGGGATGATGTGCAGTTATCAATCTTCTTTTTCAGCTCAGCTCCGGACCTTCAACACCATTGAGTTCATTCTGCCCATTATCTCTCCCTCCAGAGGGAAGTCTCTGTCAGAAGCTGGCTCCAGTTGGCATCTTACATCCTCCCAGAGAATCTTGATTACTGTTACTATATACATACTGAAGACAGGCAGACTGTTTCCTTCCACATTATTTTTTTCCCCTCAAAATGGTCTTAGTTATGCTATTTCTTTCATCTTTCTGTTAAAATATATAATAGTCTTATCTCTATCTCCAAAGGTCTTTTTTGGATTTTAATAGCATTATTTTACATTTGTATGTCAATTTGGGAATAAATGACATATTTACTCTTTGAAACTTCCAATTCATGAATATAGTATGTGTCTCCATTTATTTAGATGTTTTTATTTACTTTTTATTTGAAAAATTTTATTTCAAATTTTTATGGGTACGTAATTGGTGTATGCATTTGTGGGTTACATACAAGGTTTTGATATTGTTATACAATATATAATGATCAAATCAAGGTAATGGGGCATCTATCACTTCAAGAATTTGTTATTTGTGTTAGTAATATTTCAATTCTACTTTTTTGCCCACTTTTTAATGCTCTCAAAGTTTTTTTTATCACGAATTAATTGGTATAAAATTTAGTCCAATTATTTTTCTTCAAGATTGCTATGACTTTTATTTTTATTTTTATTTTTTTTAGAGACAGAGTCTCACTATATTGCCCTTGGTACAGTACTGTGGTGTCATAGCTCACAGTAACCTCCAACTCCTGGGCTTAGGCGATTCTCTTGCCTCAGCCTCCTGAGTAGGTGGGACTACGGGAGCTCACAACAACGCCCGGCTATTTTTTGTTGCAGTTTTCCCGGGGCTAGGTTTGAACCGCCACCCTCTGTATATGGGGCCGGCGTCCTACTCACTGAGCCACAGGCGCCGCTTAGCATGTTATATAATAGGTGGATTTTATTAATGTTAGAGTGTTGAAGTACTCTTGTATTCCTGAAATATACTTATGTAGATTATGAAATACCATTTTTTTGTATATTGCTCAAGTATATCTGCTAACATTTTATTGAGGAACTTGGGCATCTATATGCATGAGGGTTATTAGTATGTTTTTCTTTTCTCATACTGTCTTTCAAGTTTTGATATTATGTTAATATTAACTTCATAAATGAATTAAGAAGTGTTCTTGATCCTCTATATTTCTGGAAGAGATGGTGTGGAAGTGATGTTAAATTCTTCTTTAAATGTTTAGTAAAATTCTCTTATGAGAAAATCTGGACCTAGAGATTTCTTTTTCAGGAAAGTTTACCTTATTAAGTCAATTTTTAAGCTAATTTGAACAGCTGTATAACTAAAGTAGGCTTTAGAACAAAGACAGGTATAGAGATAAGGAAGGACATTAAATAATGATAAAAAAAGGCCAGTGTACCAAGCAGACACAGACATTTTAAATGTTTGTACCACACAAGAAAGCTACAGAATGTGTGATGCAAAAGGCAATAAAAGTGGCAGGAGAAATTGATAAGCCCACAATTACAATTTGATATTTCAACATCCTTTTTTCCAACAATTGTTATATAGACAGAGAATCAGCCAGGATATGTAAGAACTCAGTAACATCATGAACAACAGCTTCTAACTGACATTTATAGAGTGCTAATTTGAATAACTCTGTAACTATTTTAAAAATTGGGTGAGTGGAGATAGTTGTGCTTTTTGAGGAGGACCATTTCATCTAAGGAGTCAGATTTATGCGTGGAGAGGTGTTTGCAGTGCTCTGTGATTGTCCCTTGGTGTTAGCAGAATCTGTAGTGATACACACACTTTCATTTCTTTTATTGGTATTTGTGTCTTTTTTCTTTTATTCTTTGTCAGTCTTGCCAGAGGGTTTTCCATTTTATTAATCTTTTCAAAGAATCAGCTTTGTGTTGGTTCTTTTATTTTCCCTCTTGATTTTTAGGCTTTACTTTCCTGATGTTTGTACTTATTTTTATTATTTTCTTCCTTCTTACTTTTCAGTTTATTCTGCTCTTCTACTCTAGGTTTTTGAGGTGGTTGCTTTGATTACTAACTTGAAACTCTTTCTCTTTTATAATATGAGCATGTCATGTGACATTTTTCTCCCTGTGCTATGATTTTAGCTCTATCCCACAGATTTTGATAGGTTGTACTTTTACTTTCATTCAAGGTATTTTTTTTTAATTTTCTTCGGATTTTCTCTCTGACTCATGAATTACCTATAAGTTTTTTGTTTAGTTCCCACGTAGTTAGATATTCCCCTGTTACCTTTTTTCTGTGGATTTTGTTGTAGTGAAAAAGTACACTGTGCATGATTTTAATACTTCTAAATTGTTGAGGATTGTTTTGTGGCCCAGGACGTGCTAGCTCTTGATATGTAATTCATGCGAACACAAGAAGAATGTGAATTCTGAATTTTGGAGTGGAATATTTTGTAATTGTCAGTTAGATACTGTTGTTCTATGATGTTACTGAGTTCTTCTAGGTAAATGCTGGCTGATTTTCTGGCTACATGTTCTGTAAATGTTGAAAAAAGCATATTGATATATCTCACTATAAGTGTGGATCTACATATCTCTCTGGCCACATGTTCGGTAACTCTGTTATGTGCTGCATTTATTTAAAATTTCTATGTCTTCTTGGTATATTAAACTTTTTCATCATTATATAATGTTCTTCCATGCCTCTTTAGTCTTTGCTCTAAAGCCTACTTGATCGGACATTTTAATAACCACTCTTGCTTTTTTGTAGATTGATGTTTAATATGATTTCAATTTTTACATGCTTTAATTTC
>NW_003852466.1:8786547-8787900 GCF_000181295.1 Otolemur garnettii
AGAGAGGAGGTTAAATGTATTCTTTAGACTAAATTTTAGTCTTTCCATTATTCTTTCTTCCAGATATTTCATATTTTCTTCTTTTGTCATTTTATTTCTGTTTAGAGAACTTCTTTTAACCATTTCTTTAGCTATGGACAAATGCTTCTTCATCTGAGAATATGTTGATTTGCCCTTTATTCCTGGTGGACATTTTAGCTAGATAGAGGATTCAGGTTGGACAAATCTTTCCTTAAAGCACTTGAAAAATGTATCAGTTCCTTCTGCCACTGTGGTTTCTGCTGAGTAAACTGCTGTTATTTCTATGATTTTTCCATTATATGTGAGCTTTGCTTCCTTTCATTAGTTTCAAAATTTTCTTTCTCTGTGTCTTCAGTTTTCTAAAATTTGACCATAAAGCATCTTGCTTTAATGATTTCTTTGCGTTTACTCTGTTTAGGTTTCACTCAACTCCTTGACTCTCTATGTTAATCACTTTTGGAAGTTTTAGGCCCCTTTCATTAAAGATGTTTTAGCTCAATCCTTCCCTCCCCTTCTTTTCTAGGACTCAAATGAAATAGATGTTAGATCTTTTGTTATAGTCCTGCAAGTTCCTGAGACTGTTCATTTAAGAGTCTGGGTTGCTATAACAAAGTCCTAGAGACGGGGTGGTTTACAGCAGAAATTGACTTACACTTCTGGAGGCTGAAAGTTCAAGCTCAAGGCGTTAGTAGAGTTGATTTCCTCCAAGGGTCCTCTTCTCACCCTGTAGATGGCCATCCTCTCTGTCTTTCATCTGTATCTGTGTCCTAACCTCTGCTTCTAATAAGGTCACCAATTCTATCGAATTAAAGCAAGCCCATCTATGTGAACTTATTTTACTTTAACTACCTCTTTAAAGGTCTTATCTTCAAATACAGTGACATTCTTAGGTACTGGGGGCTAAAACTTTGACATATGATATTTTTCAGGGTATGATATAATGCATTCCATAACAGCACTTATTTCTTGCCTTATAATATTTATTTTGAGATATTGCTGGTTCTTGTTATGGTGAATGACTTTTGGTTGAAACCCAGACATTTTGAGTATAATGTTACGACACTGTAAAACTTGTTGGAGTCTTCTCTAAAAAGCCGACTTCCTCTAGCCCTGCTCTGTCTAATGCAGGGATGCCACCTCACTGTTGCTAGTGGGAAGGAGAATTCAGGTTCCCAACTGCTTCTATGGTTTCCCACATGGTGGTAGGGCTCCTTCTTACTTCCAGCTAGATCTGGCTTTCCAGCAGGCTTCCACTGAGACTTCCTGTGCTGGCAGGGTATAAATGCTTTAGTGTCCATCCCCATGTGAACTGCACTGATACTCTATGGTGTG
>NW_003852466.1:8788286-8797026 GCF_000181295.1 Otolemur garnettii
TTCTTTGGGCTTTCTATCATCTGTTCTCATTGATATCTCCTATTTTTTGCTTATTCAATTTTAAGTCTGCAATACATGAACAAAAAGAAAACCCAGAAAATCACCATTGCATCATTCCATGGGTTTTGAAGTTCACAGCAGATTTGCCTTCTCTCTGCGTTTCAGAGTCATCTTCTATTTGTCTTACATGTGATGTCCGGGATGTTTAGTTGTATTCAGTGGGAGGAATGTGAGGAAAGATGTCTGCTGCATCTTTCCAGAGGTAGACGTCTTTATGAACAATTTTTAGTGCCTTTTCTTGTGTGTTCTTATTTTTTTAAATAAAAAGAAATAGCTAATAATCATACCTCTTTAATATGTAATAAAATGTCTTTTTCAAAAATGTGGTAAAATGTGTATTCCTGAAATGCACCATTTTAACTATTTTAACCATACTGTTCAGTGCTATTAAGTACCTTCTCAATCCTGTGCACCACCACCACCATTCATCTCCAAAAACTTTCCATCATCCCAAACAGAAACTATACGCATTAAACAATAATTTCCTGTTCCTTCCTTCCCCCAGCCCCTGAGAACTTCTGTTCCTTTTTTAGTCTCTGAATCTACCTATTTTAGGTACTCCATATAAGCAGAATTATCCAATATTTGTACTCATGTGTCTGGCTTCTGTCACTTAGATTAATGTTCTCAAAGTTCATCGATGATACAGCATGTATTAGAATTTCATTCCTTTAAGCCTGAATAGTATTCCACTGTATAGATAGAACACATTTTGTCCATTCATCCGTCAGTGGACATTTTGGTTATTTCTGCCTTTGCTTATTATGAATTATGCTGCCATGAACATTAATGTGCATATATCTGTTAGAGTCTTTACTTTCAATTCCTTTTGGTAGATAATAGAAGTATAATTGCAAAATATTTTGTTTTTAATCCAGTCATTTACTCATTACTTTCATTAGTTGATATACAAGTGGTTCGACTTGTGATGGGGATATGTCATAATAAGACCATTGTGTTGAAAACAGTGGAAGTAAAAAGTGCATTTTGACTTTTAATATTTTCAATTTGCAATAATCTTATCTAGATGTGATTCCCTTATAATTTGAGAGCCTGTTGACTGCGTACAGGTTATGTAATGTCATAAAGCCAAACCATTGTAAGTTGGGGGCCATCTGCATTCATTCACGTAGTCAACACATTCTTTCAATACATTACATTTGTAAGATGTCCCACCGAATTTTCACAGTAGTCTTATGGCTGGATATATTAATATCCCAATTGCACAAATCAGGAAATGTGTCTTTGTAAGTTTAATGTTCTGGGAGTTCCATAACTGAGTCCAGGTTCATGTTGCTGTCTTACAATTTTGAGCTCAACATTCCTTTAGTTGATAACTTTGAAATATTTAAGCAAAGTTTAGATCATCATTTGAGAAGAATTTTCTAAAAATATCTTCTGTAAAAACTCGCCAGAAACTTTTCCCTAAGAAGGAATCTTATAGACTATATATAAGCCATTTTCAAAGGTTTAAACATTGTTTTAGCTTAAACTTATTTTTAAAGTTGTGAACAATGTCTCTAACAATTGCATTGTTAGTGGCGTGCCTAGTTTGATGTGTAGATATTTAATAAATTATGTCAACATAAATTTTTATCAATTTATTACTGATTTTTCATATGTATCTGTTACATAGAAATAATTTTTGGATTCTGTGAGAGTGTTTTTCAGCTGATGACTGTTTTTGGAGCTTTTCTCTGGCAATAATCTATTACTTTATTTCCAAAATGAATAACTATTCAATCAGAAATGATGATTTAAGTTCTTGGCTTTGATTGTTATAGAACTAAAATAAATTTGTTATTGGAAGATCATACTCTAATCTTAAGTGAAAATATTTCCAGAATATTTAATACAAGTTAAAAAATAGAATTTTGCTGTCATTGGCTTAAGAAATATGGTAAATTTTTTGAAAGAAAAAAAGAGTGAAATAAATGGTGGATAACTTTTAATGGTCCCTTTTCTGTTACTGTTTAAGATTTTCAAATAGTACTGAATCAGTACATTTCTGAGGTAATGCAGACTACAGTTTTAGGATATAGGAGAAACTTTAGTTTCTCCCCATATATAATAAGAAAAGAAATGACTACTGGATAAATTTTGCATATTTAAGACTATGGCATATGTATCATTTGTTTTGTTATAATATAAAACATATGGCTTATTGAATTATGAGTAATTGGCTCAGCGTCCCTAGCACAGTGGTTATGGTGCCAGCCACATACACTGAAAGTGGCGGGTTAGAATAAAAATGTAATATTAGTTTAGATTCTTTTGGTTGCAATAGTCAAAACAAACCAGACACAAACCAACCCATCAGCTGCTAAGGAAGGCATGCTGACCGAGTCTGTCTACAGGCTCAGGGCGGCCCTCTCCTGCCTTCAGTTCATTGTCAAGCTTGGCCTGAGGGTGATCCTAACAGCACCCTGCTTTCCCCTTGCCTTAACAAAGCTTTTTTTTTTTTTTTTTGAGACAGAGCCTCAAGCTGTGTCCCTGGGTAGAGTGCCGTGGCATTACAGCTAACAGCAACCTCCAACTCCTGGGCTCAAGCGAGTCTCCTGCCTCAGCCTCCCAAGTAGCTGGGACCACAGGCGCCCGCCACAACGCCCGGCTATTTTTTGGTTGCAGCCATCATTGTTGTTTGGCGGGCTCGGGCTGGGGATTCGAACCCGCCACCTTAGGTGTACGTGGCTGGCGCCTTAGCCGGTTGAGCTATAGGCGCTGAGCCGCGTTAACAAAGCTTTTCTGCCAGACTCTTTCTACTGTCCCATTCAGGGAAAATGGTACATTTCTTCTGATGGGTCCTGAGGAAGACAGATAAAACTTTCTTAGTAACTGACAAGTGCAGCAAATGTCTCCTCTTGTCTCACTGGCTCATGCCCTTCCCCGAGCCAGTCACGGCAGCCCCAAGGATGGAAGGAGTTGCAGACTTCAACCCTGGGGGCTGGGCATAAACATCGTAACCAAGAAGTAGGGAGGTGGGCGCCACCGGAGCTGCGCTGTGGCTTCACAACGTGGCTGCCTGGAGAAGCTGGACGCCGGGCAGTGAGCACAAGCAAATGACCTGCCATGTTCTGGGACGTGGACAGGGCTCCGGGCTGTGGGCTCCTGCCGGACTGGCCTTGCTGAAGTGGAGGCAGCACTGAGAAAGTCTCTCACCACTGGTCCTGATCCGGCCTTGGAAGGACACGGTGTGGTCAGCGGTTCCGGAAGGTAGATGTGGATGACGAGAACAAGTTCGTGAGGAGGAAGGCCTGGTCGACCACCAGGCCACTGACAGCTGCCCTCCTGCAGCGCTGAAACCCCACCAGCAGCAAGAGTCAGGGGTAGAGCATCGGGCAGGCAGCCCCGCCTTACAGGTGCTGACCTCATTCACAGCTGGGGACAGTGAAAAGCAGTTCCATCTCCGGGCCAGACCGGCGTGGACCTCCTAGCAGGTGTATTACGAAGGCTTTGAGAGCCCTTCTGAAGGTAGCAGCGCTGCGTTACTGCAGGGGCATGAAAAGGCACTTGCTGCGGGAGCAGTAGGGTCCCCTGCTGGTGTCCTGAGTGCGAGGGAGGGAAGCCGTGCAGCCCAGCAGAGCAGGGTCCCTGCCCAGGGAGTGGCGGCTGTGGCTACAAAGACCCAAACAGCCCAAGGCCGCCACCCTGTGCGAAGCACCCTTCTCTCAGCTTTGCCGTCTTGCTTCCCTTTTCATATCTGTAAAGAAGAATATCACATATCCGTTTTCCTTTAATGAAAATTGGAATAACAAAGAGGAAATCATGTTTCAGCAGGATTTTCATCCTCTTAAAATCCTTTCAATGATGTGTATGCCAGTCTGTGGATAGCATAATTTACATTCAGTTTAACTATGCAATTTTTAACCCCTCGTGGATGGTTTCTGTTTTGTTTGGTATTATTTTTAAGTAATACCGAGAGATTTGATCAGAATTTGAAGCCAGTTCCCTATCTCATTGCTAGTCAGGAATTAATCCGTATAAAAAATATGAGAGACTAGCAGCTATTACTATTACAAAGCTGGGCCATACTTCCCTTATGTAAGCAAAATGTGTTTCCAAAATCAGTGGTGGGTGAATCCCACTCCCAAGTTGCAGCTCTGCTGTTGCTTGGCCCCGGGATTGCTGTGCTGTGAGTTTAGGTATGCGACTTCCACTCACATCCATTTCTTTGTGGTCACCCAGGGCTCAGAGCGGGAAATCTTGCTTTACACAAATGTATCTATACAATATCTGCTCTTTGGCATGAACATCAAAGTTGTGTTCCCATGATATGGTTCTGTTTGGGAAAACTTCTCCAAGTCTCAGAAAAGATGTGGACACTATGATATAATTCAACCTCGGGGCAGCCTCTGACTGGAATGCTGTTTTCTTTAGAAATACAGTAGCTGCCTTAGACATTATGAGGTATATACAACTAGTGTTTAATATGCTCCACGAATGTCTTTAGAATTCTTCAGGGCAGTATGGATCTCAAAAGATTTGGTTCAGATCCAAACAAATACATTCTGTGTGTTAGCTCAGTGTTTTTGTAAAAAAGAAAATGCCACACAGCAAAAAATGTTTACTTTGTGGGACAAACCAAATCAGTTCTCAAGTAATGCCGGAGCTTATAGAAAGTTGTTATTATATAGTAGCTCTAAAACAAACCACCAGACCAGGAGGGAAATCAGCCTGTGTTTAGTATTTACATCAGACACCAGTTTCATGATCACTGACTTATGTGAAAACCGGTGCAGAAATTCTATAATTCTATAAACTCTTGGCTGTTATTGATACCTGCTTTTTGTTCTGTTTTGTCTTGTAAAAATGATAAACTTCAGAAAATAATATATCAGTGTTGTGTTGAGTTAAAATAAAGTGCCATTTTCTGTAAAACATCTAAATACCTTACTGGGAAAACAGCTTCTTCTTTTTTTTTTTTTTCAGTAAAACTGAATCAAGCCACTGTGGAAGGCACTTTAGAAGGGATTGATAGCTCTGACTAACTATGAGATAGGAAGATGGCTGTACAGAATTAAATTAACCATCAATTATGGTGGCATATTAATTTGGTTTTAGATGTTTAAGTTTTTCTTAAATTAGATCATCTTCATTTAAAAAATGTTTAAAAATTTTAATGGTGTGAAAATTATGATTAATGAATATGATAATAAAAAACAATGTCATAATAGAATTCTATAGTCCCAAATGTTTAAAGTTAATGCTACTTATAGATAGCACTTCACCTCTTGGAAGAAATTCTGAAGGAATAATAATCTATACTAAGTTATAATGCTGTTAAGTAAAGAAAAATTTATTTGCTTTTATAGAGACATGTACAACTTGTCATTTTGCCAATAAAATGTGTGTGTATCCACCATAAATTTTTTGAAGGACAAAAAGTGTGTGCCCAAGTTATTATTTAGCATCCTAATTTTTTCATATTTTCTCCCTAAATTTTAATTGGAAAATTTGTAAGCATGCAGGAAAGTAAACACCTTTATAACCACCAATGAAGAAAAATTAACTGGAAATTCCCACATTTACTTTCTGTATTTTTACGCATAATATATTTTACTAGATTATATGAAAATAAATTGCACATATTGTAACAAGTCACTCTTTGCTAATAAAAAATTATTTACCTCAGTTCCCGATGCATAACATTTCATGTTTATCTCTCAACAACCACAAAAAAAACATAGTACAAAGACATAAAGCAGGCTCTGATTTAGCAGAGATTTTGGAATCATCATTCAGGAATTTGAAACAACTATAATTAATATAGTGAAGGGTCAAATGGAAAAAATGGACAACATGCAAGAACAGGTAAATGCTGTAAACTAAAACAAGAAACACAGTAACAGAAATAAATAACACCTCAGATAGACTCATTAGCTAACGGGATGTGCCTGAGAAAGGAATCCGCAATCCTGACAAAATGTCAGTAGGAACCTCTGCAGCTGAAATGCAAAAAGGAAAAAGGAGGAAAATGGGATAAAACACCCAATAATTGTAAAATAACAACAAGAGGTATGACATACATGTAAAAGAAAACTAGAAGGAGAATAAATGGAAAGGAGGAGAATGAATATTTGAAGTTTGTTAATAAAGGTCAAAAACATTTCCAAAATTATGCCAGACAGAAGACACAGGTCCAGAAGGTTCAGAGAACACTAAGTAGGAAAAATACCAAACAGCCTAGATCCAGATGTGTCACTTTTGAATCGCAGAAAACCAAGGTGATGGGAAACCCTGAAAGCTGAAGCTAAACAGCATGGCACCTCTCTATGGAGAAACGGTGGTACAAATTACGTTGGACTTCTCGGAGGCCATGCAGTCGAGAAGAGTGAAATGTTTAAAATGCTAAAAAAGAAAAATATCAGCCTAGAATATTATTGTCCCTCAAAAAGGAAGCAAAAATAATAATTTTCTCAGACAAACAAAAACTGAGGGAATTTATCACTAGTATAGACCTATCTTGCAAGAATTGTTCAAAAAGTCTTTCAGAGTGGCACCTGTGGCTCAGTGGGTAGGGTGCTGGCCCCATATACCGAGGGTGGTGGGTTTGAACCCGGCCCCGGCAAACTGCAACAAAAAAATAGGTGGATGTTATGGTGGGCACCTGTAGTCCCTGCTGCTTGGGAGGCTGAGGCAAAAGAATTGCCTAAGCCCAAGAGTTAGAGGTTGCTATGAGCTATGACACCATGGCACTCACTGAGGGTGATAAAATAAGACTCTGTCTCTAAAAAAACCAAAAAGTCTTTCAGAGAAAAGGGAAGTGATACAGATCAGAAACTCAGATTTACATAAAGAAATACAGAGAATTCATGAAGGTAAAAATGACTTTTAATTTCTCTTATTATTATTAACAGAATATACAAGAGTTTGCTCAAAACAACAGTAGATACAATAAGTAAAATGATAGAAAACATTGTTAAAAGATATAGAAAAGAGGAATTATAAACACAGTTGGACCTTTATATCCATGGGTTCTACATCTATAGATTCAACCAATCACAGATCAAAATTATTTGGAAAAAACTGCATCTTTACTGAACATGTACAGATATTTTTCTTATCATTATTTTCCAAAATATAGCATAACAACCATTTACATAGCATTGACATTGTATTAAGTATTATGAGTAATCTAGAGATGATTAAGATATACAGGAAGATGTACATCAGTTATATTCAAATATGTAATATTGTGTCAGGAACCCGAGCATCCCAGATTATGATATCTGCAGGAGGTCTGAGAACCAGTCTTCCATGAACACTGAGGGATGACTACACTCTGTTATGAGGGACCAGCACCATCCATGAAGTGGTGCAGCGTTGCTTAAAAGTCGACTTAGATTAGTTGTGAGTGTACACTGCAAGCCCTAGGCCACCCACTGATAATGTTGTTGTTTATTTATTTATTTATTTTAGGATACCAAATTTCTTTTTTTGAGGGAATGGTATAAACGAAAGAACTTAAGTGGATATTTTGGTACAACTTACAGAAAAGGAGGCCCCAACATGCATATACTGTCTTCGTGACCACAGAAGTCCCCCCAGGGCTATGGGGAAGTTAGGCTAAAGCTTTGCTCTCAGTGTCACTGTCTGGCAGGGTGTGTATGTCAGAGTGACACTCTGCCATGGTAGATGGAGGGGGGGTGCGTCTTGTGCATGTTGGTTACTGGTCACCAGTTCTTTGATAGATTTCACCTGCTCATTCAGATAATTTGCCTCGATGAAGTCACACAAGCAGGGATTGTTTTTGTCAGTGGCCAGTTGTGCAGTTCCAGTAGTGACTGAGCTATACTTTTACCCAAGTGCAAGGCACACTTCATGGCATTGAGCCTGCTCTCCCAGTTGTCCCGTCTGGTTTCTTGATTTCCTGAAGGCAGATCCGGCCACCTCCTTGATTCTGCAGCTTCATCAGTTTCTTAGCATGCTCCCTCTCCTTGTGAGATTGATGAAGACAGTATTTGACAAA
The DNA here is from genome assembly GCF_000181295.1 of Otolemur garnettii. NCBI lineage: Eukaryota > Metazoa > Chordata > Mammalia > Primates > Galagidae > Otolemur > Otolemur garnettii. Next base: position 8,796,316 of record NW_003852466.1, read on the forward strand.
ATTCTTCAAAACCACATCATCAGGGTCAAAGAAGTAAGACAGGGACAGGTAGAGGAAGGAGGCTTGTAGCGCCTGGTGGATGGTAACTCTTGGGTCCTGGTGGTAGCTCTGGAGCACCGTGGAGGGGGATGTAGTGGTCTTGGTGGTGGGAGGGGATGGGCTTGGAGCTGTCTGAGGGCACAGTGAGGAGGTGTGGGAGGGTTGGCTGTGAGCAGATAGGTGGGGTTGGGGACAGCACTGGGTTTCATGGAAATACTCCTGAAGTAGGAAACTGCAGTGACTCTCAGAGAAGGATGTCTATAATAATATTAATATTAATAACAATAATATAATAATAACAAAAATGATTATAAAATCATGATTAATATGATAATAATAAAATTATGATTACTATTATATATATATATAATAGAATCTCTGTTGTGCAGGCTAGAGTGCCATGGCATCAATCTAGTTTACAGCAACATCACACTCCTGGGTTCAAGTGTTCCTCCTGTGTCAGCCTCCTGAATAGTTGGGACTACAGGTGCTGCCACCATCCCTGGCTAATGTTTCTATTTTAGTAGAGATGGGGTCTCCCTCTTGCTGGTCTCAAACTCCTGAACTAAAGCAATCCAAATGTCTTGTGCTTCCAGAGTGCTGGATTACAGGCATGAGCCACTGCCCCAAACTCTTATATTGTTTAAAAGAAGCATAACTGATATGCTAAGA
>NW_003852466.1:8797166-8798325 GCF_000181295.1 Otolemur garnettii
AATAATCTCAAATATGGTAGGTATTAATCCAATCATTGTGTATAATTATTTTAAATGTGAATGGTTTAAATACATGGATTAAGTGATACAGACTGACAGTGGATCAACAAAAGGAAAGAGCCAGTTATATGTTGCTTAAAAGAAACCCATTTTAAACATAAAATATAGATACATTAAAAATAAAAGGATAGAGAAACATATATCATGCTAAAACAAATAAAAACTGGGGCTGCTATATTAATTTCAGATAAAGCAAGTTTCAAAACAAAAAAAAATGTTATCAGGGTTAAAAAGGAGAATGCATCGTGATAAAGGGACCCATTCCCCCCAAAGACGTAACTGTCCTCAGTGTGTGTACACCAAGCAGTAGAACATGAAACCTGCACGGCAGAGCACGGACAGAACTGCAGGAAGAATCCACTATTGTAGCTCAAGACTTCAACATGCCTGTGTCAGTAACTGATGAATCCAGCAGATAGAAAATCATTAAGGATATAGTTGAACCCCATCAATAACTGGATCTAATCGACATTTATAGAATTCTCCATCACAGGCAGCAGAATACTCACTCATCTCAAGTTCATATGAAACACTAAGACAGACTGAATTATAGGCTATAAGAGACATTTCAACAAATTTAAAATAGGCTACAAGAGACATTTCAACAAATTTAAAAGAACAGAAAGCATACAAAGTAGGTTCTCAAACTACACTGGAATTAAACTACAATGGAATTAAAATAGAAAATAATAACAGAAAGATAGCTGGAAAAATCCCAAAACATGGTTGGGCATGGTGGTTAACATCTGTAATCCCAACACTCTGGGAGGCTGAGGCAAGAGGATCGCTTGAGCTCAAAAGTTTAAGACAATCCTGAGCAAGAATGAGATCCCATCTTTACTAAAAATAGAAAAAATTAGCCAGGCATGGTTGTTCATGCCTGTAGTCCTAGCTACTTGGAAGGCTTGAGCCCAAGAGTTTGAGTTTGCCATGAGCTGTGATGACACCACCGTAGTCTAGCTGGAGTGGGAGAGCAAGACTCTATATCGATAAAAAGTCTCCAAATATTTGTAGATTAAATAACAGACTGATGACACATGGATCCAAGAAGAAGTCCCAAGAAAAATTAGATATTTTGAACTTAATAAAAGTAAAAGTA
>NW_003852466.1:8799721-8801128 GCF_000181295.1 Otolemur garnettii
AAAATGAAATACATTTATGTTTCATGTATGCCTTATACACATAGGCCCAAGGTAATTTTATGCAGTATTTTTTAATAATCTTGTGCATGAAACAAAGTCTGTGTACATTGAACCATCTGAAAGCCAAGGTATCATTGTCTCAGTCACCCATGTGGACAATCCATGGTGCTGATAAGCTACTGATGAGCAATCATTTTGTTACACTTATTCACACATAAGTACTTCAAAGTAAAACTGTTTGACACACCATCAATACAGTGAAAAAGTAACTGGTACAATGTACCTTAGTGGCACTCTGGCATCACCAGGACACTTGTGATCAGCTGTGCAACAAGAGCAACAGTACAAAACAGTAGACTTACAGTCTCTGCCCTGATGAAGTTTGCTAATTATGTTTATTTTTAGGGGAAAGGTGAGTTGAAGCTGAAGGGGGCCAAGAGGTCCTTTTTCCCCTTGACGATGCTGAATAAACTGTGTGTTGTGTGCCTGAGCTTTGACTGTAACCTTCATATGAGGTCAGGTGTGAAATTTTACACTTATGGCATCATGTCAGTGCTCAGAAAGTTTGAGGTTTTGGAGCATTTCAGATTTCGTATTTTGATTTTAGGGACACTCAACCTACAGTTGGTTTCCCACCAGATCAAGAATAAGACAAAGATGTCCTCTTGCCCCCTTTAGTCTCCATCATAAGAGTCTTAGCTAATGAAATAGGGAAACAATTAGACTGGGAAGGCAGAAACAAAACTGTCTTTGTTTGCAGATGACATGACTTTTTTTTTTTTCAGAAAATCCCAAAGAATCAACAAAAAAACTTTCAGAACTAATTAGTAATTATAGCAAGGTTTACAGGATTCAAGGTTAATATACCAAAGTTAATTGCTTTCCTATGAACAAAATGTTACCAATGGGTTTAGCATCCCTTAAGGAGCCTTGCATGAATATGCGTTTACATTGTGTTGCAAAATTATGACATTCTGTGTTAGCTGGTCGTCTTCTGAAAAGAACTCTCTTCCCATCCCCCACCATATTGTGTCTCTGTCTTTCTTTTTTCCCCCTTTTATTGCTGTAAACTCATGACATTTAAAAAATTCTATACATTATAGTCAGTTCCAGCATTATTCTTTCTGATCCCCAAGTCCCAAGGTTGGCCGGTGGGACCCTTTAACTAACTCCTTAGACTTTGAGTACTTTCCATCAAACATGGTACATTACATACTTTTTTACTTAGAAGTAGATATCTCTTCAAAGAGTTTGAATTCTTCTAGTAAAAAATAGATGCTTTGAAGATAAAATATATAAAACAAGTATCCTTTTGCACTGGAATGCAATTAACTTTAGGATTATTTGGGGCTGGGGCCCTAACCCTGGGTCAGGCCAGGTGGGTCCTGGTCTGTGGCCTGTTAGAGA
>NW_003852466.1:8801761-8804208 GCF_000181295.1 Otolemur garnettii
CATTTTTAGGGTGCAAATTAAGTTTTTGTTTTATACCTTTTAAAATATATTGAGCTGAGCATGACACCACAGGGCTGGTGCACAGATTCCTGTTCATACAGGTTGTCTTTTTCACAGGAAAATATGGGAATATATCAGTCTATGTATTAAGGAGTGCAACATATACTTATATTTTTATAACTTAATTCCTACTCGGGACGTCATTCTACACGATAGCAGAAAACATCTCAGTCCCTTTGGGGTAAACTCATCGTCTGGGGTAAAGTCGGTTCCTCATCTCCCTTTTCTTCAGAATCTCCGTCTCTTGCCTCTTTCCCTCTACTCCTTCTGAGCTGTTTTTATGGACTGAATGTTTATGACCCCCCAAAATTCATAAGTTGAAATCCTAACCATCAGTGTGCTAGTGTTTGGAGGTGGAGCCTTTGGGGAGTAGTTGCCTTAGGTGAGGCCGTGGGGTACAGCCTCCACGTGGGGAGTAGGGCCCCTGCAGGAGGAGGGAAAGACGCCAGAGTCCTCTCTGTGTCCCCTGAGGACACAGCACGAAGACAGGTGCAAGAAGCCCCGAAGGAAGCCCTCCCTGGAAACTGAACCCTGCCAGACCCTGATCCTGGAATTTCCAGCATCTAGATTTGTGAGAAAATAATTTTCTACCATTTAAGCCCTTGAGTCTGCGGAGTTTTGTCCTGACAGTGTGCGCTGACCAGGATGGCTGCCCAGGCCCCAGCTGTGTCATGAGACACCTTCCGGGAGACCTGCTCTTTAGACTGCTCATTCTTATTCTGTGAGGTGGGGCACAGTTTTTATAGTCCCCGAGCTTGGTCATACCCAGGTCATGATCAGCCTCTGGACTTCCTGTGCTTTTCTGGTTATTGGGCTGCAAGAGCAAACAGCTCTCCACTGTGATATCCCCTCACTATGACTGCAAAGCCCTTCCAGCTCCAGGACTCTGGATGTCACATCCACCCGCTACAAGACATCTGTAAAAACCCTGGTCTCTTCCCTTTCCCATTGGAGGGCTAGGTGGCTTGTTGGGACAGTTTTAGGCTTTGACTCACCTTGCAGCTACCTCAGCACCTCTATAGTCCCATGATAGACTGGGGACTTATCATGATACCTTTCATCTTCCAGAAAATAATCAGGGCATGCAGGCACGGATGTCTATTCTCAGATATACCAGTGATTTTGAGTTTCTATTGCTCTTCCTTGGGACTAACTTTGCGGTTGATGGGAAGGGTTGGGTGTTCCTTTGTGACACTCCTTAGTTCCATAGCCAAAATCTTCCCTGAGAAGGTGAGGTGAAAAATTAAACACACTACCTCCCCAAGCATTTGCCAAAATTTCAGCATCAAACCAAGGTAATAACTTTGTAATGACTTTGAAGTCAAAATTTGATTTTTTTTTTTAATTGTTGAGAAATCATTGAGGGTACAATGATTCAAAGAATCAAAATTTGATTTTTATTTTTTTGTGGCTTAGTTGTTAAAAATTATTAAGGGGACTATATTTATCTTTCTAGGATTAGGAAGAGGATCATTAGTTATCTAAAATTCAATGAAGCATAGAGGCCAAAATGTAAATTGGTTAATGTTTTCCAAAGTCAAATATCAAAATATTTTATGTGTATATAACATTTTATTTAAAAAATAGATAACTCTAAACATAAAATAAAATTTTAGAAGTAAGGTTACTATCTAAGGTAAAGAGAATATAGGTAAGTTTGATTTATTTTTAAAATTTACATATTACTTTTATAAAAAAGTAAGCAATCAATAGATCAATATTTAATTCTTAGAAAATTCTGAAAATACAGAAAAGTGCAGGAAAGAGAATAAAATCATGCAAAACTCCAGATCTATTTTCACTGTCAATGTTTTGGGTGTAATCTTCAAAAATATAAATACATATATTTTATAAATTTTCATTATTTGATATGTCCTTTTAAAAATTAATTATGATAAAAATGCATGGCTTAAAATGTACCATCTTAACCATTTCTGAGTGTAGCATTCAATATATTTACATTGTGGTGCTTTAATCACTTCCAAGACCTTTTAATCTTGCAAAACTGAGATTCTATACTCATTAAACAATAACTCTCCATTTCCCTCTCCCCCTGTCCTGGCAACCAACGTTCTTCTCCCATCACTGGGGACTGACCACTCTAGAGTCCTTGTGTAAGTGGAATCACACAGTACTTCTCTTCCTGGGACTGACTTATTTCACTCAGCATAATGTTTTCAAGGTTCAGCCGTGTTGCAGCCTGGTCAGCACTTCCTGCCTTGTGAAGGTGGAGTAATATTCCACTATCTGTCTTTATCTTTCCACTTTTCTGTGGATCTCTGGGTCACTCCCTCCTCTTGGCTAGGTGACTAGGTGAATAAATAGAGCTTGTGTGAATATGTGTGTGCAAATATCTTTGAGGACACTTTTTAAAATTCTTTTGATAT
>NW_003852466.1:8805126-8806200 GCF_000181295.1 Otolemur garnettii
GAGTTCTTCATATGTTCTGGATATTAACTTCTTATCAGATTTGCAAATATTTTGTTCCATTCCACAGGCTGCCTTTCCATCCTAGTGATTGTGTCCTTTGATGAACTAAACTTTTTAATTTTGGTGTGGTAGTTTAATTTTTCTGTTTTGGCTCTTTTTACCTTTGTTTATGATGTACTATCCAAAAACCAATTCCCAAATTCAATGTCAAAAAATTTCTCCTATGTTTTCTTCTAATAGCTCTATAAGTAAGCCTAATAAAATGTAGGCTTACATTTAGGCCTTTGATCTAGATTCCACCTGCACTTCTTGTGTGTGGATATCAAGCTTTCCCAACACTATCTGTTGGAAAGACTGCCCTTTTTGACCGTACCCTCATTAAAATTATTTGACTGTGTATGTAAAGGTTCATTTCTGTGGTTTCTATTTCTTTCTGCTAGTCACTCTGTCTGTTTCTGGCCCTGTACCACACTGTTTTGATCACTATTCCTTTGTTGTTAAGTTTTGAAATAAGGAAGTGTAAGACCTCCAACTTCGTTATTCTTTTTCAAGATTATTTGGGGTTCCTTGAGCATATGAATTTTAAGATGGGGTTTTCTCTTTCTGCAAAGAAAAATACTAGTGGAATTTTGATAAGCATTGCATTGAATCTGTAGATCACTTTGAGTGGTATTGATGTTTTAACAATATGGAATCTTCTAGTTCATAAATGCAACAAGTCTTTTCATTCATTTGTGTGCTCTTTAATTTCTTTCAGCAATGTTTTGTGGTTTTCACTATACATGTTTTTTTTACCTCTATGGCTAAGTGTATTCCTAAGAAATTTATTCTTTTGTAAATTATTGTAAATGAAATGGATAAGAAATGGGTTTTAAAAATTATGATTACATATTTTAATTTTAAGTCAAATATAGTTACTTTCTTAATTTTCTTTTTAATATTTATAGGTAATTTTTCTCCCACAGTGATTATCTTGTTATATACAATATTTGTTCTTAAAATCTTATTAGTAATTTATTTTAGCTTTGGCTTTTTGATTTCTTCTTTCCCTTTAATACCAATCCTCCACAGATC
>NW_003852466.1:8807688-8808388 GCF_000181295.1 Otolemur garnettii
ATGTGTTTCTCTTCTTTGCTGATCTGTGTGGTTTTCAGGGGTGTGTGGTGAGATTTGAATTCAGCTGCCTAGCTTCATCTCACAGGAAACTAGATGCTGTCTTGCTGGTATTAGCATACAGCATTATTTCCCTATTTCACACTTCATTGGTTAAATCAGCTTGTGAAGCTTCAACCACAGAAGTTCTACTCTCTTTCCCCCCTTTCATCTAGTCATTTTCCCCTGCATCATTTTCTATAATGTAATAGTCTAAATTGTTGTAGTTTCTATATTGTAATAGTCTAGAATGTATATATCTGAGATAAAATACTACTGTGGGCGATTTTCAGTTTTAAGTTTTGAATCTCTTCCATGCATATTTTATGATTTAGTTTTACCTTTATGAAGCAAATTACCATTATTTAAAATCAAAAATAATAATTAAAAACCTATTAAATGGTCTGTACACCTCTCTCCAGTAGAGCCAACTTCTCATCACCTCAAGATATTGATACCCTTAAAGTAATGTGGTTCTCTGATGTTCTGTAGTCCAAGAGCCTTTACAGGGAGATACATTTGAATCTCCTGGGGTATATTATACAATACTTTCAGCTCTTCTGTACGCCATGCTCGCTGCATATTATCACCAGAAGAGTTTTGAGAATTCCCAGTGTTCATTCTGTACTCTGGACCCATTATTAAATCATAATTTATGGAAGCA
>NW_003852466.1:8809658-8813601 GCF_000181295.1 Otolemur garnettii
CTCCATAATCATCCTAAGATTCTTAATATTTTGAACCAAAGATCTGTTTGAGAATTTGAGGAAAGACTGGAACTTTCTTACCAGACAATTAAACATTATTTAAAGGAAATAATAGTTTCCACATATTTTTAGGGACTCTCTGAGCATCTCCCAAAGCTCCCTAGGTCCACAGATTTCAGTTTAGAAAGTCCTCATCTAAGACGTGTGCTATTTATACTCATTTATACTTTAATGGGATTTTATATGTTTTCCAGGTACCTGTACAAAAATGAAATCCATTCACTAGATAAGCAAACATTTAAAGGACTCATATCATCGGAACAACTGTAAGTGATAGAAATGTTTTCACAGAATTGCTGATGGTTACATTTCTCATAGAAAGCTTTTTAAGTGCCATTATGTAGATAGTTGGACAATTATTTTAAATTTTCTCATGCAACTTGAATAACTGAATATTCTGTCATCAGTTGGATAAAAATCTGAATGTCTGATCAAACAGGCACAAAGAAGACAGAGCTCAGCTGGGATTCTAGGTTTGCACTTAGTCGAGTGACATCTGGCAAGCTACCCTCTGTGGACCCGCATTTCCAAGTCTCTGAAAGGCAGACATTCCTGCTGAGTGAAGATAGTGTATGCAAAGAGACTAATTTATCACATGACACAAAATAGATATTTTATAGAAGGTGATTTATAGTTGTGATTATCATTAATTTATGAAACAAATTCAAACTTCTAAGTGATTAAATTCTAGAACATGGGCTCTAAGCTCTCATGTTATTGATAAAATCAAATCCAATGTTAATTGAATGACTTGCCACAAATTGAAAGTCTGTGGTATCATTATTACAACTCAGACCTGACTTCTATAGTAGTGTACAACCTGACATTCATCTGTCAGAAATATAAATTCTTCAATATCAAAAAGTCCTATTCTGTAGTTATATGGCTACTGAATTATAATTGGATGCTTTATTCAGAGATTTCTCTCAATTATGAGTGTCTGAAACACAAATAGTGGTTAAATATTTGGAGATTTTTTTTTCCCACTGAGGGCAACCTGTAGGATATTTCTTAAGTTTAGATGTGTAGAATGTGCTTTGTTTTTACCTGCTAGTGGGATTCCTGCATATGAAATGCCTTTGACTTCCAAATTTATTTTCATCTTTAATGTGGTTTCTTAATTTCAAAAATCTTATAATGATTTCTATAATAAACATGCTTAGAGAAACCTAGATTCTTCCTCCTAGAAGGCCAAAGGGTTAGGTTACAGTATTAAAATATGGTCAATCAAAAATATTTCTTAAAAAATTTTTATTCCTCTACTTGTACCTCTTATGAATTTTCTGTTATATGACTGCTGTGGTTTGAAACTCCTGCTGACACCCAATTGCCATTATAGCAGGATTAAGAGGTGGGGCCTTTAAGAGGTGACGAGTTTGTGAAAACTCTTCCCTCGTGAAATGTTTGATACCATTCTTGTGGGAGAGAATTCCTTGTTGTGAGAGTGAGTCCAGCCCCTCTTCCGTGCTCTTGCCCTCCTGCCCAGGGAAGACACCGCAGGAAGCCCATCCAGATGTGCTGGGCTCTCAGTCTTAGGCTTTTCAGCCTCCAGAACTGTGAGCCAACATATTTCTGTTTATCAATTACCCAGTCTGTGATATTCTGTGATAACAAGAGAAAACATACTAAGATGGAGAATTGGTATCAGAGAATAGGGTGTTCTCATAACAAACAACTGAGAATTTCTGGCTTTGGACCTGGGTGATGGGTAGAGGCTGGAACAATTTGGAGAAACAATCTAGAAAAAGCCTATATTGCTATAACTAGAGTGCTGATAGCAACTCTGGTGGGGCTCAGAAGAGGAGAGCTGTGGGGAATGTCTGAAACTTCTTAGCAATGATCTATATTGTTATGATTAGGATGTTTGTGAAAACATGAATAGAAAAGGCAATTCTGTTGAGGTCTCAGATGGAAATGAGGAATAAGGTAATGGAAGCTGGAATAAAGGCCGTACATGTTATAAAGTGACAGAGAACTTACCTGAATTGTGCCTGTACCCGGTGGTTTTATAGAAGGCAGAACTGAAGAGAATGAACTGGGATATCTGGTGGCAGAAATTTGTAAGCCAAATGTTGAAAGAGCTGCATGGCTTCTTTTAATTGCATAGAGTAAGATGTGAGAGGATGGGAATAACTTAGAGATGAAATTTATAAATAAAAAGAAAGCAGAATATAAACATTTGGAAAATTTGCAGTTGGTCATACAAAGAACACTGCAAGTGTGCAGCCATGAGATGCTTGGATAAAAGAAATCAAGGTGTTTATTCAGAAATCTTTGAGGCAGTCCCTGGAGAGCAACCCAGGGCAGCTGAGAGAAGCTGCACTCGCTTCCCCGCAGCATTTCGAGTCTGCAGTTACTCCCTACCCCCGCCCCATCACCCCAGCTGCAGCTCAAGCAGGCCCAGTTGCAGCTTGTGGTGCTGCTGGGAAGCATGCAAATGGTAGCTCTTGGTGGCAGATTCATGTTTCAATGTATATTTATAAACTGCAAAATCTTAAGGAACCTCTTTAAAAAGCATATTTCATTCACTTGCTTACAGAGTTCAAAGCTTTGTAAGCAGTTCTATTCACTGTAATAGGGCAGCTTTCAAGTAACACGCTGAGACTTATGTTTTCAGTGTGCATATATAAACTCACAAATCAGGTATTCAACTCAACGGTAAGGAACATGTCCTATAATATTCAAAAGCATACTATATACACTTGCTTACAAAGTTTACCAAATGGCAAGCAGTTCAATTCACACTAATAAAGAGTGAATGCAACTTTGCAGAAACTTGCTGAGACTCGTCTTTCAAAGGCCTGCCTGCAGACTCCTCACATCATGGCTTTGAACAATGGTAAGGAACATCTTTGAAAAGCATATTTTAAACACATGTTTTAAAAGTTCACAATTTGTTAAACATTTGAATTCACATCGATAAAGTGGTTCACAATGCATCTTTGAAGTCATAAGGTCAGATGTGTTTTCAATGTGTATATACAAAGTCCCTGGCAATAAGGCAGTAACATTCTGGCCATGGTCAGAAAGTAAGGAAAGTAAGTGTCATCTCCGAAACACACGTTTTATACTCATGCTTACAGAGTTCATGGTTTGGTAGTACTTCTGCAGACGCACAGAGAGTGTAGGCTGTGGGGCCATTGTGGCCTCCGCCTCAATCTCAAAGGCTGTCTCAGACAAACTGCAGGCCCGGGTGGAGACTTGTTGTAGAGGTGGAGCACTGCAGAGGGCCCCCAGGGCAGTGCCCAGGAGACCCATGGAGCAGCATCCCCACCAGGACCACGGAGCTGTTGAGCTACCAGTGTGCAAGGTCAGCCTAGGAGAGCTGCTAGCCCAAGCTCCAATGTGAGAGCGGTGGATAGACTGGGCCCTAGGGTGGGCTGCCCAAGGCCTGGGGAGCCCAACCCCTGCCCCAGTGTGTCCCAGAGGCAGAAGCCGGAGTCAAGGAAGGCAATTCTGAAGGCATAACATTTATGTTGTTCATCCTGTTGGATTGTGGACTTACTTGGGATTGGTTTTCCCCTTTTTTCTTGCCTATTTCTCCTTTTTGAAATGGGAGTGTATACCCTATGCTTATCCCACCACCATATTTTAGAAACACATAATTTGGTTTGATTCTGCAGGTCGACAGCTATTGGGGAATTTGCCTCAGGATGACTCAAGCCTTGAGTCTCACCCATATCTGATTGAGATGAGACTTTGGCCTTCAGACTTTTAAGTTGATGTTGTAACAATTTAAGATTTTGGGGGCCTATTGGAATGGAAAAAGTGTGTTCTATTTGTGAGAAAGACATGGGTTTGGGGGGACCATGGCCAGAATGTTATGCTTTGAATATGTGTTTCCTCCCAAACTCATGTTGAAATTTAATTGCCACTGTAGCAT
>NW_003852466.1:8815052-8815819 GCF_000181295.1 Otolemur garnettii
GAATTTTACCAAAAGGCAGACCTTTCTCTTAGGTAAAATTTCCTCCTTTTTTACATACATACCCTTTTAGCTGAACATTCTTTGCTTTACAAGTGACGCAGAGGACCCTTTGATGATTCTACTTTTCTGAACGAGAGTAATTAGTGCATTCTTAGAAAGCACAGTTTGATGATTCTGACATGACTCGATCATCCTACTTTCACTTACTCTTCATCTGAAATCTCTGCTGCATCATTCCGCTGACACAGCTGATGTTTTCATTAATTATACTTTTCTCAGCAATGGATTTTTCTTTATTCTGTCCTACTTAGTAGGCAACAAATATCTCTTTTGTGAAAATCATATCTTCTAGTTGCGTTCCTCATGTGACTGAATTAGAAGTACTATTATACGCTTTCTCTAATGATTATATTTTAGCTTATGTTTCCTCGTCAATGTACAACCTCATATTTCTTACTTTGCCTTCTCTTCAGATGTTACTTATTTCTAAGTGGAACATTTTATCAAGAGTATTTTTATTAGATAGTAGCAGGCTTCCACAGCTATATAAAACTGTTACATACTGCTCCCTATCTTAAGTCTAAACTTATTTCATCATCTGCCACATTTATGGATAGAGGCAGAGCATTGAGACTGACCTGAGTTTACTCTGAGTGTAAGTTCAGCATTTAGCAATTTGTCAAATATGCCTGGCAAGAGTAGACCCTTAAATAATCATATCTATTATTTTTGCTACTATATTTATTATTTTGTTATTTTTATTTTAG
>NW_003852466.1:8817919-8819829 GCF_000181295.1 Otolemur garnettii
AAAAAAAAAAAAAAAAAAGGAAAAGAAAAAAGAAAAACCCTCTGAATTCTGATAGGAATTACATTGTATCTGTGGATCAATTTGTTGGAAATTCTGTCACCAAACATACTATAAATGTATTCTGATCAGAAAAAAATGAAATAGCTTATTTTTTGGTAGAATTATAGCAAATCAAAACTTTAATCATCTAAACAGTTTGGGTAAAATCACATTTTTGTCTGTAAACAGCATCATGTGTGTTTGGGGCAGAACAACTGGAATATCTTTCTCAGGACTGAGGTTTGAGACTGGTGCATAAGGTGCTACAACTTGGCCCTCTTTCTTGAGCATCTGTAAAAGTCAATTTGTAAGCACCATTCTAGGAATAGTTCTGTTTTGCATGATTTAATTTTGTCCTTCACACTGGCATGGCAACAAGTTTGAGATACATTTGGTGACAAAATAGTAATGCAACATTGTCTATTGTTAACTCCTGAGACCATATCATTCTGAGGACAGGGTTGGCCGCAGCCTCAGACTGGGAAGTGGTGTGGCTTTTCCAGTAAATTTCATCTTTATTCTTCACTGACACACCCTCACGTGACTCTAACCCTGATGAAGCCTCTTTCGGGCACCACATGAAAAGACCAGAGTTTGAAGACCTTCCCCTCTTCTGTGCAATTCCAGATACCATCTGTATGATGTAAAGAGTAATCCTGACTTTGAAAATGCCCAAGTTTGTTCTTCAATAGCAAGTGGATGTTAAAGACAGAAGTTCTGTGATGTCCTCTGGGGCTCTTCAAGGGTTCTGCGGAAGAGGCCCAGACACTCACACTGAGCAGTAGGCCGGTGGGGGTGGAGGGACCTCTCTCATCTCCCTCTGCTCTTGGCCAGCGCCCAGATGCTGGTGACAGGCTGGGATAAGAGGGCAGTAGGGGGCTTGCGTCTACTTTGACCACTGCTGGCTTAGACATGGCTGGAGAGGAGAATAAAAGGCCTGAGTGTGTTTTGAGGTGAATCTGTAAACAATTATTACCAACTAATCTATTCCTGAGGTTTTGATTGAATTTCCTTTTCTAACTTACGTTTTAAGAGGACTGGTTGAGGATTCATTAAATCTTTTATCTGCCTTGGATGGTGCTCCGCAGGGCCCAGCTGGGGACAGAGCCTGGCAGCAGTGCCTCATAGGCATGGTGCTGTCTGTCCAGCCTCACAAGAAACCAGACAGGATCTCAGGAGTGGGAGAGGGCGCTGGCAGTGGGGCTTCTTTTTGAATTTCCCCTGGAGATTCTAACAGCAGTCAGGGTTAAGAATCATTATTTCTTCCTTAAAGGTATTAAGCGTCCTACAGACCCTATCCAAACTTTATCTGGGATTTACATTTCCTTTTCTGTCTACAACCCTCTCCTAACGACCATCTCTAGTAGTTATAAGCCCTCTTATCCACAGTCCGCCTTTCTCTGGCATAAAAGCTGTGCCAGGGACCAGCTAAATAAGCAGATGGGTTTGGGCTTTAAATGGACTTTTATAAACATCAAGTTCAGGTCCCTAAGAAGTAGAAATCATGAAAATGTCACCTTTGCTTGTTTCCTGCACCTGAGCATGTGTGTTGCAGAATCACTTTCTCACACACAGTTTATTCCCGGTGCAATTGCACAAAAGCCTCTAGGGACCAAGTTTCTTCAGTTCTGTTTAGTGTGGTAGCAAATATTCATATTTGCCCAGCATAAGCCTTTTAGAGTCAGATGGAAAATTTGTGATATAATGTCAAGAAAAAAAATCCAAAATTTTAAAGAATAGACCCATTTTCAGTATTTTAAGAAAGACTTGGGATATTTATCAGATTCAGTGCCCACCCGTCTGAGGCGGCATTACTGCTGTGCCGCCTCCCATTGGGCTCTCCCCCCCCCTTGCCATGTCCGCCTCCCACC
>NW_003852466.1:8820557-8822305 GCF_000181295.1 Otolemur garnettii
GTGCTAATAGTTGCTGTCACAAGGAGAGAGAGTGGAGGCCACAGGGAAAACTCCAAATGTCCGCTGTGCTTTACTCATGAGAGTCCTGAGGGAAAAAAGAGAGGAAGGAGAAGAAAGAAGGAAGCAGAAGTCTCCATCAGCGCTTCTCAGACTGTAACCAGCCTGTGAATCACAAGGTGAGACCGTTAAGGTGAGAATTCTGATCCAGAAGTTCCAGGGCAGAGCCAACCCCATGCTTTTGGAATCACTGGGTGGCAACGCCAGGGCCACTCTGGGAGACCACACTTTGAATTTGCAAGTTGCCTCACGTTTTCACATTCTGGTCTTCCACACCCATGACTCACCATAGGAGAAGGTAAAAAAAGAAAAACAAAAACAAAAACAACCCAGGTGTAAGTTGCCCCACTGCTATGCAAGCAGCCGTAACAGTAGTACCAGTGCACACCTGGGTTAGGCGTGTCACTAACATGGTGCTTTTGTACACATGGTGGTATTTAAACTCGTAGCTGCGAGGGAAGTTACAGACACTGCTGTCACAAAGGCAAAACAGGAGAAGCCTCGTCCCAGACAGGCCCTCCACTTGGGTGCTGGTACACGCCATAAAGATTAAGGCTTTTTGCTTTTTGAGTTCTGGGTTTTTGTGAGAATATCATTACATAATATTGTGAAACAATAACAATAACAATCGTTTTAGCAATCTCTGACTTTTGTATTCTGGTTGATTCTCAAATGGTAATTGTAAAGGATGTTTACAGAGTCAGTGCCTCTAAGGGGCTGACTCTTGTCAAGCCACCTCCAGAGAAGTGTATCTTTAATCTGCCACTTTCATCTGCATTCTGCACTGCAGACAGGCCAGACCCCACAGCCCCAATTTTTATACCTGTAGAACTTTGATCTGCACAAAAATTGGTGGCAAGGATTTGCAAGCTGTCATAGTAAAATTTAGTCAAGAGAAGGTGTACGAGGTCTCATAATTAAGTTTGCAAACTCATGCTAGCACAAGGGCTACACACAGCATTGCCAAATATCACTCTGGTCACCTTTGGGTGTTCCCCTTGGGAAGCTATGGATTAACATCAGCACCTAGTCCACCCTTCAAAGGACTTTTTCTAGGATGAGTTCACTGACTTAATTGTCAGGCCTCATACAATGATAGCTTTGATGGCGAATCCAGAAAAAGAGTTCCAAAATTGCTTTGAAGGTTGGAATAGGCACTGGCGTCAGTGCATAACTTCCTGAGGGGAGTACTTTGAAGGTGACCAGAGTGATATTCAGCAATGAGGTATGTAGCACTTTTCCTCATGAGTCTGTGAACTTAATTGTCCAACTTCATACATTAAATTGCATTTATGGCATATTCCAGCTTCTTGAGACATGTCTGCAACTGGATGTGATGACAGCGGGGGCCATTCTTCACCACACACTGTGACTGGAGTTTGGCAATAGCTGACACTTTTTCTGTGCTTGAAATTGTTTGTTCTGCTGAGGTGTGCAATGGCCCTCACAGCCCTTTTCGTGAATGCACCCATCTCCTCTCTCCCCTCCAAGCCTTCGCAGATGCTCTTGACTGTTCCTGAAATCTCGTCCCTATCTTCTTTACCTTTTTGTATAATTTAAGGCTGTGTCTGGAATGAAGCAGCAGGAAACCTGCCCAGCCATGTCTCCTGCAGTGGCTCTCTGCCGGCCTGAGCACCTGCTGAATACCCCTTACTTGCTGTAGGACACACCTGGCACCTGCTTTTCCTGGT
>NW_003852466.1:8823232-8823998 GCF_000181295.1 Otolemur garnettii
TGTGGGCACTGGAAAATCAATCAATAAATGAAAAAGAAAGTACTGGCCTCAGGGTGCTTACATTTTAGGGAGGAGAGAGAAACACACCCATGTGGAATAGCAGGGATTTGGTCCAGCCCTGTTGGGAAGGGGTGTGAGGGTGAGGGTGATGCTCCATGGGAGGAGGGCCCAGGGAGAAAGCCCGACAGGGAGAGAAGGGGCCTCAGGGACAGACTGCTCCAAGAAGAAGGCAAGTCCAATGGCCCTGATATGGAGAAGGGAAGAAGATTGGGAGACCCAGAGAGGGAGGAGCAGGCAGAGGAGCTTCTATTACGGAGAAGTTGGCTGCCTACACGCAAAAAAGCAATTACAGACAAGAATAACTCCAAAGTTGCTGGCCTCAAGGAGTGGTTCTTAACAGGAGATTTGGAGATTTCGCCCCACTAGGGGTCATCTGGTAACATCTGCAGGGATTTGGGTTGTCCTGCCAGGGTACGGGGATGCGATAAACACCTGTGAGTAGAGATCAGGATGTTGCAGCTTCAGTGTCTGCAGTGCCTGGCCAGTACAATAGTTCTCATCTGCTGAGATGTAGAAGAATGAAATGGGAGTGATGCAGGGGAGGGATGAGGATTCAGTTGGGACGTGCTAGTCTGGTGTGGGCTATCGGTTGTCCATGGACATAGTGTAGGCAGTTGAGTGTGTGCATTTGGAGTTCACCCTGGGAGTCTAGTTCTGAGATACTATTTAAATTCAAAACATGGATGAAATGAGTTAGGGGAGTGTA
>NW_003852466.1:8824074-8836024 GCF_000181295.1 Otolemur garnettii
AGAAGGAAGCAGAGAAGAAGATTTATAAATAGAAAGCAAATTATGAGATTCTAAGGTAGATGCCCCGAGACCAACAAACAACACTTTTGAGTCTTCAGGAGTGATAAACTGTGTTCAAGACTGTTCGTAAGTCAAGTTAAGATGGGAATGCAATTGAGCATTAGATGTTGCAAGCTAGTTACCAGGTACTAGTTCCTCTGGGTAAAACATGGAGGCAAAAGCCCACCTGGATTAGCATCCAGAGAGAAGTGAAGAGGAAGAAAGAGCAGAGCCAGCAACAGTGACATATTAAGAAGGGAATAAAACACTCACAACCCTGCACTCTGATCCCACTCAGATAATCCAAGATAATCTCCCATCTCAAAGTTCTGAACTTAAATCACATCTGCCAAATCTCTTTGGCCACACAATGTAAGGTAGTAACTGAGTCTGGGAGTTAATGCACGGACATCTTTGGGGTGCTGTGCACTACAACATTACACATTCTTTGATAGCACAATTTTATGGCTATGTGTGTGTAACTGTATGAAAGTATGATACTATGATCTATTTTAAACATTTCTTTTATTGTTGGACATCTGTATGTCTTAAATTTTGCTGTCTTCAATAGCACTGTGGTGAACATCTTTTTTGCTTTCATTTTTCTGGCTATATTCTCAAGTGAATTATTTGCATCTGTTTGAAACTAGCCAGCAGAATTTACTTCTTCCCCATTTTCTGCATCCCCAAGTCATTTTCTCAGCTGCTAAGATCAAGGACGAGCTGCTGTTTTCAATCCTGTGGCAACTGTCTAAATAACTTAAGGATGAGTCAAGACGCCATTGTTAGTCATACGTGGATTCCCCATGGTTGTAATATTGTAAGGGCCCTCTAATTCCAATACCTCTGATCTCTCCATTTTCCAAATCATCCAAGCCACTGCCAGGGGTTCTCATACTTTTTAAACAGGGGGCCAGTTCACTGTCCCTCAGACTGTTGGAGGGCCAGACTGCAACCCCCAGGACGAGTCGACTGCTAAGCAGGACAGGCAGCGGCCACAAAAACACACGGTGGGCCAGATAAATGTCCTCGGCTGGCCCCATGTAGCCCGGGGGCCGGACTGTAGTTTGAGGACACCTGCGACGAGACAGACAGATAAGGAAACTGGAGCACAGAGAGGGTGAGCTGCTTGGCAGAGATCAAGCTGAAGTGTGAAGGCGGAAACACCCGGCAGGTTGGGGCACTCAGCCGACTGGCCGGAAGGGGTGTGAAAACAGCGCTCCTGTAGGCGGTTCCAGGGGACAGTGGGCCTGTGCGCTGTGCGGAGAGCTAAGTTGTCCAGTTGACCAGGAGGAGTGCAGGAAGAGCGGTATAATCAGACTTCCACGTTAGAAAAGATATTATGGCAGCTACTTAAAAAATGGGCTGCCTGTACGCAAAAAGCAAGAGGCAGGAAAAGTCAGTCATTATTTGGGGGAAAAAAGAGTCAGAATGAAGGTACCTGCAGTGGGGAAGGAGTCAGAAGTTCACAAGGGAGGCGGCAGCTACCGTAGGGGATAGCTGAGCTGCAGGAGGTGGGGGGCGTGGCTGCCCGCGCCACCTCTGCGCCGCGGGGGAGGGGTGGGAAAGCGCGGGACCCCTGGGAACCCTCACTGCGCTGGACTGCGGGCGTCCGCAGGACACCCTGGTGGACTGCGCAGGTCTGACCTGGAAGAACAAACCGTAAGGTCCTCAGCACAGAGAGGCAGGGCTCGCCCAGGGTGTCCCGAGGTTGCATAGTTAACCAGCGGCAGCATCTTTAAATTCCAACGGAAGGACAAGGCCCATTAACATTCAGTCGCAGAGGGATAAGTTGTGTGTGTGGAAATGCGGAGCTTGAGCGACAGGAAGAATAAATATTCACTGACAAAAATAGAAGAGGCAGAAGGAGGTTGGATGGGAAGCATTAAAATAGATATGCTTAGTGTTTATCCCAGAAATGGAAATTTTCCTTAACTGCTTGGACATTTTTTTTCTCATATCCTTTGTATCTATAACTTTAGCTACAATCTGTCACATAAAACTCTACACACTATTGGCTTAACATGTTAAATACTAACAGGAACAATGACCCCACAGGCTGTCTCACAAAATGAAATTTAAAAGCCCCTGAGAATCAAGACGTGTCCCCTTCTTAACCAGAGGGTTGTTCAGACCCGCTCTGTTATGCCCTTTCCCTGCTGCAGGTGGCGCTGTTTTCCCACAGTCCCGGCCCAGACCGCCCCACGCGCAGCCGCAAAGGCCGAGAATTGGTCCACGTGTCTATCCTGTCCCGGCCTGTCTAGGACACTGTGACCAACACGTTCATGTCGGGAACATTCTGAGGACAGATGATAGTAAAATGAAGTCAGCCATCATATTTTAGCAACATTTTTATTTTGATGAGGGAAAATATTTATATGCAATAAAATTTTGGGTGGAGAAATACCTGAATTTTTGGCACCAAATTGTCATGCCTGTTTATATAGGCACAATAGTCTGGATTTTTCTGTTTCTTATTTGCCACAACTCCATGTAATCAGTGTTTGTGTGTTTGATACTAATCTGTCTGAGGGCTCAAAATCACAGTATCAGTATACACATTGTGCGGGCAAAGTTCCCCACACTCGCCTTGTCATCTGCTTGTCTCATGTGACTGCCGACAGGGACACTTTCTCGGTTCTTTAGCAATCAGTGGCTGCTCTGCTGAGAGGACAGAGGCTGCCAGATTCCCCTCCAGCCAGGAATTGTTGGTTTTACGGCTGCATTTTTGATTTTGTCTAGCATTTTGGATCAGGATAATACTTAACAGCGGAGGCTTGATTTCCCTTCTGTTAAGAGGGCTCCATATTTAGAACTTTGTTTCCCAAAATGGATAAGTGAAAAAGAGATGCTATGTTAATTTGGAAACAAGTTTCTGAGTGTGTGTAATTATAGAGAAGGAAGCAGAGGAAGGTGCAGTGACAAAATGTTACATTGGGTAATTACTGGGTGGATGGATTTGGGGAATTTTTTTTTAATGTACTTTTCTATATTGTTTGAATTTTTCTCAACCCATGTGTCATTTTAAAGAGCATTATTGAAGTATAATTTACATACCATAAAAATCCACCTATTTAAAGCAGTATGTAATTTTTACAAAATGATAATGCCATTAAAAACCAAGGGCGGGTCAGACAAAAATGGGCTTAACCAAGCTTTCCTATACTTCTCCTGTTGTGAGAAAAGTGATTCATGTGGAAACTTATAAAAGATGTTTTTTTTAATGAATGTAATGTAGAAACTCAACTAGCAATTTTCTGAAACTGAAAAGCAGTGTTTGCTTTAAAATTGCTCTTCCTTCTTTTTAGCTCTCAGTCTCCTAGGAGGTGCCTCACAAAAACAGTTCAACCCCCTGCTTCAGTAAGGCAGGAGGCCACTTCTGTAATTTGAGTGTTTTCTGGGTTGGTTTGGACGTTTGCATTTCTAACCTTATGCATGTTCAAAGATTCCAAAAGTTTCAAGATTTCAGAATTGGGTTGGAAAACTCCCAATAGCAGTTTCCTATAGAATTGTGCTGTTTCTACTTGGGAGCGAAACAGTGACTATATGATAAGTCTAGTGATGTCACATTCTGTGCCTGCACCCACACAAAAGAAAAAGAAGCATTTGACTGGTGGACTGCTGACACAGCCAAATTGTCCAGAATACTCCTTTTGAAAGGCCTATAAAGAATGAAGTGGGAAAAACTTATTTTATATTAATGGTTTTATTTTTTCAGTGAATAGTGGTAATATTAGAAAAGGTTCACATCCAAAACAGTAACCCACTCATACACATTCAGGTAGTACCCTTGACTATATGAGGTGGAGAGGTTTGCTTAAGTGTGGAGAGTTGTGATGATCTTTCAAAAAAACGCAGTGAAAGAGATTTAGGGAGTGTTTTTTTTAAAGCTATAGTGTAACCATTTCAATGCATTGCTTTTTTTTAGAGAAAAGTCAGGCTGCTAATCCAATGGTCTACAACATACCAGCCATTTTTGTTATTATTGCCAAATTCTATAAAATACTTCTGAGAAAGAACTTGAATTTTTAATTTTAATTTAATAATTACTAGTACTTATAACTTTTATGTATTTTGCAGTTATATTTTTTCTTTACAAGAAAACTTGTAGCTTTTCAGGGGATTAAAATAAAATTAAATTTCATGCAAAGGAGAATATTTGAGAACATACAATATTACTGTATCTGAAACAAGGTCATACATCAATTGGTTTAACTCCAACCCTAGCCCTCTGCGGTCGTGGGGAACCCAAACCCATGGGAGAGTCTGTCAGTCATTGTCGCCACACCTGCGTCTGTGTTCTCCTGCTGCAAAAACCCAGATAATCGCTTAGAGAATTTAGAGCTCAGCAGGATTCAGACATGAAACGAACTTTTTTTCTACATTGCTCTCTTTAAACATTCTTGGAGATTTTCCTTTTTCTGCCCTAATTTTATATCTAGATAAAGATCAGAGAATTTTTCGATTTCTTTTAGGAATTAAAAAAAGAATATAGCCTGGTTTAATTCAACATTGAATCAGTTAAAATGCTTCTCCTTTCGTGTCTCAGGCCTGAGGAATGACCTTTACAAGGGAGAAAGCTTGTATTTGTCTACCTTAAAATAAGTGGGTAGAAGTCTCTGTGATGACAGTTGGTTGCTGATGTACACAGGTCGTGGAAGGGGATGCAGTCTTATCATGAAGCTCCATTTTCCTAAAAGCATTTTCATATCACACTGGAAGGGACTTGGGGCACCATTTAGCTTCATCCTTCCATTTGCATTGCCTTTGCTTTGTTTTTCGGTTATTGAAATTAAGAGTTACTTGCTGAGAAAGAACTAGCTACTAGGGAAGAATTGACTTTCTGAGACTCGCAAGACAAGTTAATGGCAGAACAAAATCAGAATCCAGGTCTTTAGATCACAGCTCACTATTTCCTGTATGCCTCACACGCTTGCTTGTATTGACAGCACATACAAGTCATATAGGGGGACTTTTTTTTTGAGACAGAGTCTTACTATGTCACCCTAGGTAGAGTGCTGTGGCCTCACAGCTCACAGCAATCTCAAACTCTTGGGCATAAGCGATTCTCTTGCCTCACCCTTCCAAGTAGCTGGGACCACAGGTGCCCACCACAACCCCCAGCTAGGCTATTTTTTGGTTGCAGTTATCATTGTTGTTTAGCAAGCCAAGGCCAGGCTCAAACCCACCACCTTTGGTGTATATGGCTGGCACCCTACCCACTGAGCTATAGGTGCTGAGCCAGGAACATTTTTATTTTTAAAATATGGTTTTGTTATTACTGAAACCAATATTAGTGATGCATATAAATCAGTAAATCTTGTAAATGTTTCATAACTTTCTTGTATATGTGCGAATATTTTTAAATGTATATCACTCATAAATCCTGATATCTTGATCAATTTTTCACACATTTCTTTCCACACATCACAGATGCTTAACTACACTGCTCTTGTACTGTGTTTCTCCTAAAATGCAGGATGCATTGGTGACTTTTTATGAATATACATAATTTTAAGTAATCATTAAAATAATTACCTTCCTTGCAGTGAAACTTGGTCTTATAAAAAGATACCACCGCTATAGATAATTCCGTCTATAGCATAATAGACTAAATCAGATAACAGTTGTCAGTTTCTCACAAAGATAACTTATTTTAGTGAGAAAAGACTTCTATTACATTCCTTATAATAGAAGAAAATGAATGTATTATATTGTCAATGAAGAATGGACTTATCCGATTTGCTTTGGTCTCTTCTACTCCACCATGACTTTTTCAATGAGTCCTTTTAATGCCAGAGCTCAGCTTGCCTATCTCCCTAGTGGGCAAATTAATATTCTTTTTTATACCCAAACTCATTTCATAACTAATTCCACAGACTACTGGACCTAATGGTTGTCAAAACAGAGAATCCAGAGGAAGAAAGAATAAAAATACATTTCTGATAGATTTACTAGATTTTTAAAATCTTTATCTTTTTCTTAAATCCATCTCTTAGGATAGATTTTATTCCCAATCCACATAGTCCAGCTTCGATTAATTTATTGGTTTTGAAGTTTGTACTGTATCTTCTTTTCTCGTTGAGAAGGAAAGTGAAAGATTATGCCTTCATGCATTACTCTTTGCTGAGGCTTGCTCTTTGTTTATGTAGATCTCAGTTTCTGACTTCTATCTTTTCTTTCTATTGGAAGGACTTCTTCAGTTTTGTTTTTGTTTTTTTATCTTGCTTCTGTTTTGTTTGTCTGAGCAAGTCTTCATTTCCCTTTCACTTTTGAAGACAGCTTCACTGGGTATATAATTCTAGGCTGACATTTTCCTCAGTGTTTCAAATGATTCCCTCCATTCTCTTTCTGCTTGCAAGGTTTCTGATGAGAAGTTCAGTACAATTCTTACCCTTGTTTCTTTGCAGATAAGTTTCTTTTTCCTTTGACTGATTTCAAGGATTTCTCTTTGTCTTTGATTTTCTGCAGTTTAATTTTGTTAGGTATAAATTGTTCTGTCATTTGAGCTCCTTGGATTTGTCGCTTGATATTTGATAATAATTTTAAAAATGTTTCAGACATTATTCCTTTAAATATTTTCTCTGCCCATTTCTCCTTTTGCACCTCTGGCATTTTCACTACGCACGTGTTAAACTTTTTGACATTTCCTGGATATTCTGTTCATCATTATTTGATTTCAGTTCTCTTTGAGTCAGTTTCTGTTGACTAATTTCAAGTTTCTCTACTCTTTTCTCAACTGGGTCAAATCTGCAAAATGAGGTTGTCAAGCATTTTGTTGTTGTTGTTGTGTTTTTTTGAGTTCTAGCGTATCTTTTTCTTCCCATCGTTTCCATCTCTCTGAGATTAGCTCTCTAGTCTTGCCATTTGTTTACTTTTTCCAGTAGAGTCTTTAGTTATATGATATTAGTTATAAGTTATTAGTTATATGTTTTAAATTCCCAGTATGGGCAGCACCCATAGCTCAGTGGGTAGGGCACCAGCCACATACACCATGGGTGGCAGGTTCAAACCCAGCCCTGGCCAGCTAAAAACAACAGCAAAAAAAAAAAAAGAAAGAAAAAAAATAGCCAGGCGTTGTGGCGGATACCTGTAGCCCCAGCTACTTGGGAGGCTGAGGCAGGAGAATTGCTTAAGCCTGAGAGTTTGAGGTTGTGAACTGTGAAACCACAGTACTCTAGACAGGGCTATAGCTTGAGACTCTATCTCAAAAAATAAAAATAAAAAATAAAAAAATAAAATCCCAGTATGATAAATTCCAGCATCTTTGTCATATTTGAGTCTTGTACTGGTAATGCTTTGTTTCTTCATATTATGTTTATTCTTAAAGTTCACATGTTTCTTTCTTTCTTCCTTTTTTTTTTTTTTTTGATTGTTTAAACTAAGAAATGGATAGGGCAGTAGATACAGAGACACAATTAGTGTTAGTACGGGGATTAATGTGTACCTGCCTAAGAGTTGCTCTGTGTTTGGAGTTTGTTGGACAGACTGGCAGCAGGAGGGTCTTCAGCTTCTGATAGTGAACATGGTTTTCATGTCCCCCTTGCTGCCTTTGTGCTACTGCTTACAGCTTTCCCACTCCAGGGCATGGGCTATTATCACTGGAGATTTATTAGCTTATGTGGTGAGAAATGGTAGGTGGACATTCTCTAATCTTTTTATCAAATTTCTGTCTTCCATGTGCACAGTGGGGCTGTGTCTGCAGGGTGTGGCTGCCATAGGTTACCTTCCCTCCTCCAAGTGTGGGTAATGGGCTGCCTGGCCCTGGTCTCTTTCTGCTACAGGGCTCCAGGATACATTTTGAAATATTCTCCTTTCTCAATTGATGCTATCTTTTCTTTCACTTACTTTTCTGGGAGGAAGCAGAAGCTAGATTTGGGTTGAAGAGGGGAAGACAGGCTGGAATTTCAATGATGCCCTTAACCATGTTAAGATTGAGACTTTCATTCTATGAGGCATCAGGGTGGACAGCACATGATTCTTCTTTCTGTTCCCTTGCAATGCCCTTTGGAATGTAGTGAGGTCCCAGAGGAGAAGCCTGCCTGATTGCGGGTGTCCCCACAGCTGGAGCCCACAGTTGACCTCTAGCAAGTCCTCAAAATCTCCACCCTGATGTTCCTGCCCGCTTGGGGAATCCTGTGGTTTCTACTTCAGGTAAGCAAATCTCAAATCTTTACTCTGTCTTTTCAACTTTGGGAATGGTTCTTTGTCCTGACACTTCAGTTCTCTGGTGCATCTAAGAAAAGTTGTTAGGTTTTGTTTTATTGAACTTGTTTTTATTGTAGGGCTAAGAATCCTGACTTCCAATCACTTTTCATGCTCTAGACTCTCTTTACTGTTACATACACTTGTTGTGAGAATCCACCTTTTCAGCATTTACTCAACTACTGCTTGTTTTCATTGGTCGTGCTGGTGGTGGTTGGTTTCTCATTCTGGTTTTCATAGATAACCCAGCCTCTGGCTGAGTGCGGCCATCCCAGCTCAGGCGCTTCTGTGTGGTCAGCAGCTTCTCTCCCCCACTACTCCTCCCTCTTCCTCCAATTCTTTTTCTCCATTTCTTCAGGGAATTCTTGATCACTCTTAGACTTTGGTATCGTTTACATATTACTCTTCACTCTTTGTAGCTAATCTAGATTTTTACATCTTTGTTTATTCTATAGTCTCAGAATTAAAATTGCTGATGACAATTTTCATCTGTGTTTTTTCTCCTTCACTCAGAAACTCAATCATTTTCTTTCTCATTAATAAAGAGCTGCTTCCTCCCACCCACAGTGATGAAGACAGATTCTCTCTCTCCTTTGCAAGATCCTGCGTAATCTAACGTACCACTCCATCTACCTCCTTCTACTTCCATAGTGCATAGAATCCTCTAGCAAGGTTCGAGGCTTTTCTTCTGCCATGATTTATGGTATTTTCCTGTCACTGACCTCTGTGTAACAGATGCTTGAGATGCAATTCAAGATTATATGACCATTCTGTCTAATATCCTCAGTCCATAATAATCTCAGCCCTTTTTGTGAGTTAAAACACTCAGCTATATCCTATAGTTTTAGAACGTATTATTGATGAATATTGTCTTATACCAGTGTTTCATGGCACACCTGAACATGTAGCTAACTGTCCATGGCACACTTAAATTATGTTGGAAAGAAAAAAAGTGAAAAAAGAATATACATACTGTGCTTTGATCTTCTTTTGAAAATAATTTAATGATCTTTAAACATTTTTCATGGCACACCTAAGATCTTCCCATGTCCTGTGACACACTGGTTGAAAGTCACTGTCTTATCCTGTGATTGTTTCATGTGCACAGGTCTCAGTTCTCAGAGTTATTATGTGCTCACTGAGAACAGGGACTCTGATGGTCTTTGCCCCAGCCTCAGTGACACATACCCAGGTAGAGCTCCAGGAGCTTCTCACAGGCTGACTGAAACTCGGGTTGGTGTCCAGCTCTGGGGCTATGATAATGCCCACAGAAGCCCTTACCCATGTGGTTGGAGAGCTGGCCTTGTTTCTTATTTGTGCTTCCAAACAAAGCTGCTATAGAAGCCTATGATTAAAAACAAAACAAGATACAGTGACGATGAAGTCAAGGAAAACACTATTAAGGAACAGCAGCCTTAAAGAGGTTTGTTGGAGACATAGCCCTGCCATTACATGGAGATAAATTGGGGGACTAACTGCCCCAAACAGAAGCAATCTGTTAAAGTCAACATCCATCAAACCTAAATCGTGTTTCTTTTGATTTTACTCTCCACTATGAAGGAGCAGAGAGAGGAGAGAACAAAACAGTTCTTTGCCTTTAGCTGTTAATTTAAAAGGCTAAAAAAATAGTCATTAATATTTTATTGATTAGTTGCTGATCTTTACAAACTGGAAGCAACACTTGCAGTGTACTAGATTGCAATTAATCTCAGCTTTTCTCTGAAGCTAGTTGAGAGCTTGTCACCAGTTGAGGAAAAAGAACAAGTTCATGTAAAATTCGCCCCTTGGTAAAACACATAGCAAGCAATTGCATGCATAATAGTGTCATCACTCATTTGTGACATGCCACAGAATGCTGGCATGATGGATTTTATTTTGCGCTGGTGTTCTAGAAATAACAAATCCATTGCTCTGACAAAGAAGCTAGACCAAGTTTTAGCAAGACACAGTCAATTATATCTAAAATGGATAAGAAAGGGTTCTACTACTGACTACTACCTGGGCTGTTGGTTTTAAACTTGTTTGAATGCAGTAAAAGCACTTTGTACACTATGCAATTAGCATTTCTTCGGAAAGCACTTTAACATACTTCAGTAAACTGTGGTTATGGTATGGGGTTATATTTTAATGTGGTAAAGCAATGATTTTCCACTACAGCTTCATATAAAAATCACCTGAAGAATTTTGAACAATAGATAGGACTGGCTTCCAGCTGTTCCAATTAAATCAGAATTTCTCAGCGTGGGTACCTGACATCACATTTTGAAAAAGAAATTCTCTGGGCAATTATAATGCTTAATCAGGGCTGAGGATCGGTGATGCAGAGTTGCAATGAATTGAACTAAATCCCTAATATTGTTCAGTGTATTTGTTTTGTTCTTTTTCTTCAAAGAAAGTAGAGGACAGAATACATAGAGTATGTTAAACAAAATAAAAGCTAGATACTTAAAACTTCTTGGTAACTGGGGTTGGTAATAAATAAGAGTCAGGGTATGAAGCCTTACAGCTTTGACAGCTCCTGTTTCTTTCCTTTGTCAGGCTTTGGTACTTAAGTAGCACTGTAGAGGCATTTTAACTCCTTTAGGGCACTGAACAGCTATTATGTGCATAATTTATCCACCTTAATTGATCTCCAGTGTCAGGAAACAGTTAAAGAGGCTGTGGCAGCATTTACCTGCACTATCAAGGAGTGACTTACTGTGTAGCCAGCGGCAGGAATGAGAAGGATGGATTTACTTGAGGAGTTACATCATTTCTTTGCATATCTCATCTCAGCCTGGCAAATGAGAATAACGTGGCACTCTCTAGGGAATGCTAATATGTAAGACTAATTTTATCTAGACATATACTGTGGTAAAATGCCAATTTAAAGTAAATAAAGAGCCATGAAAAAATTCTAATTATTTATCATGGTGGATTTTCTGACTATCAGTCCTTTTTCTCTGAAGGAGAAACATAAACAGGAGTATATTCTTGGAAAGGCTGTAATTTATGTCTTTCAAAGCCAAGATTCTTACAGAGGCTCAGGCTTAAATACCAGTTTATCTGCTCTACAAGCCAAGTGAAAATTGCCTTCTTTCTAGAGTTGACTTGAATTTGTGTTTCTAATCAAAGTGGCTAGGCTATATTTTTACAATAGGAGCTCTGCTTTGTACCACTCTTATTTTAAACATAAATTGAACAGAATTTGTTTCTTCAATTTAAATTATGTGATATTATTACTCACCTTAGAAGGAACTTTACAAATATAAAGTTTGTTTTTCAGATTGCATAATTTTATTGTAAAAGAAGCTTTAATGACATCCTTTCAGTGTTAGAAACAGAGAAAACTTACCCACAGCTGATGCCATATCCTTTCCTGTTGTTTTATTATTAAAATTAGGTATATGTCTTATTACGCCTCTCCTTATCCTAAATTGAAGTGTGACATGACAGTAGCTTACAAAGTTACTTAGAGGATTTTAAAAACTATTATATATCTTTATTAATTTGAGGTGGATGAGTACTTTAGGATTTCATAAAATTGGAAGTAAGACTCCTAGAAGTGATCAAGGAATATAGCAGCCTCTCAGGTTATAAAATCAACACTCATAAATTGGTAGCCTTTATATATACAATAGCAGCCAAGCTGAAAAAATAGTCAAGAACTCTATTCTGTTCACAGTAGTGCCAAAGAAGATGAAATATTTGGGAGTTTGCCTAACAA